>NW_023010008.1:0-70670 GCF_902201215.1 Prunus dulcis | reverse complement strand
TTCAGACACTTGGACCAGTTTTGGAANGTCCGACGCTCAGCTAAGCGATAAACTGCCAGATCGGCCGACCCGGGACCCCGTGGGTCCACGATCTCCGATGGCCAATCTGGGCTTCCCTGAAGGTTCCTTACAGAGAGGGAACCATGTTCTGCGAGTTTGGTCCAAAACGGACGGTCGGATTGGCCAAAATCGCGTTATCGTTTAAAATCCAAACCCTAGCCCCAGGGTTCGCGATTTCGGAGTATCCGGGACTCCGATTCGCAATCCGTCGAATCCTACATGATCCTGAGGTCATGTAGACCGACATATCCGAAATCCAGCGCGATCCGATTATTTGACGACACTGCACCCACGGATCGCGAGATATGGAAAATCCGTTCGGGGCTCAAACGGACTCCGAATCGAGATCCGCGAAATCCTACGCGCTCGTGACGACACGAGGGTCACAAAACTGCACAGAATTACTTCACCACCCACGCCCACGCGCCCCAGCAAGCGCGGGCAGATTTGGGTGTCCTAAGCAATTTCGGGTGGCCGAAAAATCTCGAAACCAAGACTCCAAACTCTTACCCTAGGTAAAACACCTCATTTGGAGTCACTTTTGTTCTTGAACATACCCCAAAAAGTGACCAAAAACAATAGTTTTTGGCGGCCGAAGTTTCGGCCAGAATTCAAGTCGAAAATTGATCGCTTTAGAGCTAAAATCGATCAAAACCCATACATCCATCAGCTAGAACGTGAAAAATAGCTGAGAAACCATACCTTACTCGATCGATTTGGTGGAGAATTGAAGGAGAAATTCGAGCTGGAAGTTCGGGTGGATTCGGACGAACATCCGTTGGAAAACATGGTTTTCCGATCAGCTCCGGGAGGACCAAGGGTGGAGGTCGGTCAGGTTTTGACGGCGAGAGGGAGGCGGACCCGATGGTACCCACGGCGGAGATCAGCTCGGCCTGTGGTGGCCGGGCCGTCGCCGAGAAGGTGATGGGTCGCAATGATCAGGTGCGACGGGAGAGAAAGAGAGAAGAGAGAGAAAGTGACGGGGGAGAGGAGAGAGAAGGGATAAAAATCTGACTTTTTGGCTAAATTACCATTTTGCCCTTCGCGGTATTTAGACCATTTCTTCTTCGTTACAGCTCCGATTCGGGTCTACTCCGTGTCTACGAACTCGTTTCGCCACGCTCTACGCAATGGCGTAAGCGAAATTCCCAAATTCTTTCTCGATTAAAAAGTCAAATTTTCTCCCATTAAAATATGCGAGGGCAAACTTGTCTTTTTGCTAAAAGATATTTTCCTTACTTTTTAGATATTTTGTTTTGGGTTATTACAATCCACCCCCCTTATAAAAATTTCGTCCTCGAAATTTACGTCTCTGTTATTCTAAGCGGGGGAAGGATTACTTCTGCATCTGCAACTCAGGTTAACTATACTGCATAAATCACTGAAAGCTCATCACTTTCCCTTCCAAACTCTGAACTGCTTGTTTTCTACACATTCTATAATCTTATTGGGCCCGGTACAGCTAGGATTTGGCTCCCTGGCTTCTTTAAATCTCATTTCACCTTTTTCAGGCGATAAATATCGAGAATACTTATCTGAAGATCCTTCTTCTAGTATCTGCATAACTTCTTGCCAATCCTGGTTACTTGAGTCTTTTTCTGCTTAATCCAATAAGATTATTTATTTCTTTCTACACTTTCAGATTTCAATAAATCTTGCTTAACATTCCATCTTCATACTTGGATGGTCCATACTATGTCTCGTATAGAGCAGCAATTGGAAACATTTCAGTTATAGATACCAATAGAAAATCTTAGATTTGTAATCCGAGGAAATCCGACAACTGTTACTTAAGGCCTACTCTCAAACCAGCATTTTTTTTTTCACCCCAAGCATTCTGAAACTGTAGTAGACTATGTCTCAATGACCTTTCCACAATTTGAGTCAGTTTCTTAAGTTGGTCATCTGTCTAGAGTGCATTACGGTATTAAACTGAAATCAAGGCCCAAAAGCTTCTTTTAGCTGAGTCCAACTGGAACATAATCTGGATTTTTAATTCTGTACCGTATGGACTGGTATTCCATAGCGTCGTAAAACCCTATCTATGAAAATTCTTACCAATTTGTTCAGACTATACTTGGTTCTCACCTGCGGAACATATACAGACTTACTAAATCGATTCGTGATTTTCTACACTCCACCCTGCCTCCTCTATGTTCAAGGAGGCTGAACACAAAATCCATCGTAAGTTCCTCCTGCTTCCTTTCAGAACTCGAAGGTAATTGCAAGAACCTTGCTGATTCTTGTCGCGGGGCTATTCCTTGCTGCTAAGTTCTATCATTCCTTTCATCATAAGAAGTTCCTTGAAGATCTCTATTTTGAACCTTTGCTTTTCATGTCATATAATTCAGCCTTTTACTTGTAGAAGTCAAATCAAGATCCTGAAATTAACTTGTAAATATTCGAGTTCATTAGTACTGATTTTCCTTGACAAGTCATTAACAGTACTTTATGATTATTCGTATCCAACTCAACTTTTTGTCTTACTATCACTGATAATCTATCTCCTTCGGAGATAAGCCAGTTCTTCCTGAGAATTCCATACTGAGTGTATCTATATCCTCTGACCATTTTCTCCGTCTCAAGTTTTCTTCCTCCTATATAAAGAAATTTGGTAACCTCTTGTGATCTGTAAGGATTTTGCATATTTCTTCATAAAGGACGGCCACCAACCTTACTAAGCCAGACTTTACTGTGACCCGTTCCAAATCATGAATAGTATGCTTCGATTTATGCTTCTTCCGTTGTTGAGGTACATAAGCACTTACTCTACCATACTGCATCTACACAAACCTCAGTTCTTATGGCAAATAATACTGTAGCATACCAAATTCTCCCTATCCTCCTGTAGTGCTGAAATCGAAGTAGTGGTTGGCCTGCTCTTAAGTTTAACATCCTCCTCTTCTCACTGATCTGACCACACCAATTTAACTTCTTTCTTTTCTAAAGGATGAACAGCGTCGCCATGGTGGATAACCTTTCTACAGGGCGACAGTAAGAATCGACTTACCTAGAAAATCCTGTATCTCAGTAGCACTGATTGGTCGTAACTAAATTTGCTACTGCTTTAATCTTTGAGGATCAACAAAATACTTTTAACCGAAATTATGTGTTCCAAGAAACTCACTCTTTCCATCCAACATACACACTTCTGAGCTTGGCATAGAGTTACTATCTTCTCAAAGTCCACCACCCAAAGTTCAAATACTCCTCATGTGCCTTCTGTTTCTTCGTATTCACTCAAAGGTTATTTAGCTACGTGATCATGAGACGATCTCTCTACCGCCCAGACATTCTATTCACAAGGGGGTCCAAACTACTACTGGCACATTAGGGTACCTTCTCCTGTTAGGGTATGACAACAATTGTCTTTCGATACTCCTGGCTATACTAGTCTCGGAACGATTTCCAATACTACTACCCTGACTGGTACCTTCACTGGAACTAGATCCAGGTCGGCAGCCTCTATACCTACAGCCATTCGATGACCGGAAACTATGATCACTACTGTAGTATCTTTCTTAAACTCTTCTTGATTAATGCTACCTTTTTCCAAATACTGTGCACAAAGTGCACCCCATGGTCTGCCCATTATTTGACTGGGGCAGAAATCACCATGGCACCAAAATTGACTAACTATTAACTGATCACAATACCTTGAATGGAGGCTTTTAGCCTTATCACAACTAGGTATTACCTCTTACTTCCCAGTCTCTATGAGTAGAAAACTATACGTAAAATCTTTTTCTCATATTCTGATCCAGTCATTATCCTCTATTCTGCTGCAAAAACTGCTGCATTCACACCTTCTGTAGACTTGTAGATAAGACTGACTATCACATCCGGTTCTGAAATGCTTGTCCAATACAAGTCAAAGAATTCTATTATCGTTCTTAACCAAATCCCATCAATACTCTACTTTTTTGTGAAATAGCCAGAACCTCCCAAATCTACTCTACTCCTTCAATTTAATCCTCTTTTTACCACTCGGTACCACCATTATCCCAATTTATAACTCTCAATCCTTTTTACTGGATCCACCTATCTCACTGATGGATCTCTGGCTGACTAAAGCCTGAGCTAACACCTCCAGAGTCTACTGAGTGTTAGGATCTCCCTGCCTCCTAAGTACAGTAGGTACGGCTCTTGACGAGCCTTTACAAAAGATTACTCTGCCGGTTCCGATACCAGTGTAGTTCCTGTCTGATTTGGGAATCTCATCCACTTACATCGAGATAACTATCTAATTTTCCTATAGATACCACCACCTTTTGGGCCCTATTTGAAAGAAAACGAGGATGCATCGAGTGCAAAGTCTACAGGAAGTAAAACCTATGCTCTGATACCAAATTGACAGGACCCGGACCCAATTTCCACTTTGGAATCCGAGTCGAATCCTGTGCGTGTCCGACATCTGGCGAATGTCGGGCACAAAAGACCTTTTTACCCTTCTCGTCTCAAATTCTTTTCAGATTTCCCTTAGACTTCTGCCGAAATTTCGGCAGAGTCTCCCCTGTATTTTGACCAATCCCAAAATTTTCCACCTGTTAAACAATCAATAAATTCACACCAACTGCCAGAATATCTCGAATAACCCATCTCAACTCTAGTTTCACAGTTTCAACTAGATATCAGAGCATTTTCTAAGTTTCAGAGTTTCAAGGATTTTCTACAAAACTCTACCTTACGTGGTGACGCGGAAGCTTTGAATGGCCCGGTAGTGGATCCCGCGTACTTCTATGGCCTGGGGGCTAAAAACAAGTTGAAAAGGTGAGTGGACAAAAATAATGTTCTTGAAAACAATTTTATAAACATAATAACCCCCATTTAAAATAAGAAGAAGTCTAAATTGAGGGTTTGTCTAGATTTCAATATAGAGTATTCAAATAAGCATGTAAAAACCTACTGATGACTGTGCTTGTATAACTGAACCAATATGTAAAGATATAAATGCACGAATATCAAAAAAACTGATATAAAATAACTGAAAGTCATACTTGAATAAAAGAAAACTCAAATCCTCTGAAAAATACCACCTATTTGTACCCCTGTCATGTCCGTCAATTCCCCTGGCAGGTCTCGGGCGCCACGCAGTCTACCCGAGCCGCAAACTGGCGAAATCAGGGGACTATGATCAGCCTGATCCGCCGGCAGATTCCTCGATGACACCAAGTCAGATCGAGTCGCTCTGGCAGGATGCAGGGGACCGTAGTCAGCCTGATCCGCAATCCTGGCAGGTCTCGGGGACACAGAGTCAGCCGAGCCGCAATCCTGGCAGGTCTCGGGACACCAAGTCTGCCGAGCCGCAAATCCTGGCACTCACGGTCCGAGCGTCCCCGTAACTCATGAGGCAAAGTCAAGTGCACTGACATAAACTGAAATCGGACTGGATGTCCGTAGACATCGGTCCAACTGTGGGTAATCACCAAAGAAAATGGGTACGAGGTGGTTTTAAAATAAATTCCTTTAGAAAAATATCTGAGTAATAATTGTAAAGCTCAAGTTGTGCTGCGGTCTCAACTGATTCCAACCTCAAACTCTGTTTCTATAACTGGTAAATAAGCAGCACAGACTTATAGAACTATTACTGTACTAATCATGTTCGGAACCACAATAAAGCTTACTCAAGATCAAATAAAGAAATTTATTCAAATAAACTCATTTATAAAAACTCATTTATATAAAATCAATATAAAATCACTTATGAAATCTTATTTATTGAAATCCTTTATATAACTCATTTATATAAAATAATTCATGAAAGAAAGTCCACTCACTGCAGGTCTGAGCTAGCTGGACCCTTCGAAGGTCCCTCCTATGGGTTAGCTGGACTCCTGGTGCCTGATTATCCAAGAATAATAAATTAATAAACTGCTGGACAAAAAGAATTTAAATTAAACACCCTGCCCCCGACTCCTAGAAATACGTGCATCTCCTCCCAAGTTACTCCTATGCCCATATTAGCCCTTTCAGACACTTGGACCAGTTTTGGAAGGCCCGACGCTCAGCTAAGCGATAAACTGCTAGATCGGCCGACCCGGGACCCCGTGGGTCCACGATCTCCGATGGCCAATCTGGGCTTCCCTGAAGGTTCCTTACAGAGAGGGAACCATGTTCTGCGAGTTTGGTCCAAAACGGACGGTCCGATTGGCCAAAATGGCGTTATCTTTTAAAATCCAAACCCTAGCCCCAGGGTTCGCGATTTCGGAGTATCCGAGACTCCGATTCGCAATCCGTTGAATCCTACACGATCCTGAGGTCATGTAGACCGACATATCGGAAACCCAGCGCGATCCGATTATTTGACGACACTGCACCCACGGATCGCGCGATATGGAAAATCCGTTCGGGGCTCAAACGGACTCCGAATCGAGATCCGCGAAATCCTACGCACTCGTGACGACACGAGGGTCACAAAACTGCATAGAATTACTTCACCACCCTCGCCCACGCGCCCCAGCAAACGCGGGCAGATTTGGGTGTCTTAAGCAATTTTGGGTGGCCGAAAAATCTCGAAACCAAGACTCCAAACTCCTACCCTAGGTAAAACACCTCATTTGGAGTCACTTTTGTTCTTGAACATACCCCAAAAAGTGACCAAAAACTGTAGTTTTTGGCGGCCGAAGTTTCAGCCAGAATTCAAGTCGAAAATTGATCGCTTTAGAGCTAAAATCGATCGAAACCCATACATCCATCAGCTAGAACGTGAAAAATAGCTGAGAAACCATACCTTACACGATCAATTTGGTGGAAAATTGAAGGAGAAATTCAAGCTGGAAGTTCGGATGGATTCGAACGAACATCCGTCGGAAAACATGGTTTTCCGATCGGCTCCGGGCGGCCCAAGGGTGGAGGTCGGTCAGGTTTTGACGGCGAGAGGGAGGCGGACCCGATGGTACCCACGGCGGAGATCAGCTCGGCCTGTGGTGGCCGGGCCGTCGCCGAGAAGGTGAAGGTCGCAATGATCGGGTGCGACGGGAGAGAAAGAGAGAAGAGAGAGAAAGTGACGGGGGAGAGGAGAGAGAAGGGATAAAAATCTGACTTTTTGGCCAAATTACCATTTTGCCCTTCGCGGTATTTAGACCATATCTTCTTCGTTACAGCTCCGATTCGGGTCTACTCCGTGTCTACGAACTCGTTTCGCCACGCTCTACGCAATGGCGTAAGCGAAATTCCCAAATTCTTTCTCGATTAAAAAGTCAAATTTTCTCCCATTAAAATATGCGAAGGCAAACTTGTCTTTTTGCTAAAAGATATTTTCCTTACTTTTTAGATATTTTGTTTTGGGTTATTACAGATGTTGTTTTAGGTTTAGGCATCAGAAGTCAACCTTTTTTTGGCACATGGAAATCATATATGCATCGGATTTTACCAAATATCCGATGTTGTAACTATAAAAAGGCCATGGATAATATCCGTAATAGGCAATGCGCTTGAATACCACGGTATTTATAGGCAATAGGCAACGGATTTTATCCGTTGCTAAAGGCCTTTTTTGGCATAGTGATTGGATTTCACTCAAAACTGACCAAATGACTCCTCCCAGCATATTATGATGTTGCCCAAGTTTTGGCCACGATCCGTAAATGGAGTGGTTGGCGTAGTGCATAGTTTTAGCAATTGGATTTCACTCAAAACTCACCAAATGTCTCCTCCGACCATATTATGATGTGGCCCAGGTTTTGGGCTCGATCTGAAATCAATATGTCAAACAAATTGGACACTTCAAGTTCATACGAAGTTCGTTCCATAAATGTAGTGGTTGGTGTGTAGTTTTAGCGATTGGATTTCACAAAAAACTCATCAATTCACTCATCCCATATATTATGTTGTCACCCAAGTTTTGGGCTCAATTCGATATCGATTGGCCAAACAAATTGTACACTTCAAGTTCGTATGAAGTTCATTCTGTAAATGGAGTGGTTGGTGTATTGCATAGTTTCATAAATGTAGTGGTTGGTGTAGTGCATAGTTTCAGCGAATGAATTTCACTCAGAGGTCAACAAACGACTTCTCCCAGCATATTATGATGTTGCCCTAGTTTTGGGCCCAATCCGATATCCATTGGCCAAAGAAATTGGACACTTCAAGTTCGTACGAAGTTCGTTCCTTAAATCGCGTGGTTGGTGTCTTACATAGTTTTAGCGATTGGATTTCACTAAAAACTCACCAACTCGCTCCTCCCACCATATTATGATGTTGCCCAAGTTTTGGGCTCGATCCGAAATCAATAGGTCAAAGAAATTGGACATTTCAAGTTCATACGAAGTTCGTTTTGTTAATGGAGTGATTGGTGTGTTGCATAGTTTTAGGGATTGGATTTCACTCAAAACAGACCAAAGGACTCCTCCCACCATATTATGATGATGCCCAAGTTTTGGGCTCAATCCGATATGGATTGGCCAAAGAAATTAGACACTTCAAGTTCGTACAAAGCACCTTCCGAAAATGGAGTGGTTTGTGTATGTCTTAGTTTTAGTGACTGGATTTCACTCAAAACTTCCCAATTCACTCCACCCACCATAATATGATGTTGCACAAGTTTTGGGCTTTATCCGATATTGATTGGCCAAAGAAATTGGACATTTCAAGTTCGTACGAAGTTCATTCCAAAAATGGAATTGTTGGTGCATTACATAGGTTTAGAGATTGGATTTCACTCACAAGTCACCAAATGACTCGTCCCACCATATTATGATGTTGCCCAAGTTTTGGGCTCCATCCGATATTGATTAGCCAAAGAAATTGGACACTTCAAGTTCGTACGAAGTTCGTTCCTTAAATGGAGTGGTTGGTGTATTACATAGTTTTAGCAATTGTATTTCACTCAAAACTCCCCATATCACTCATCCCACCATATTATGATGTTGCCCATGTTTTGGGTTAAATCCAATATCGATTGCCCGAAGAAATTGAACACTTCAAGTTCGTACAAAGTTTGTTCTATAGATGGAGTGGTTGGTGTATTACATAGTTTGAGCAACTAGATTTCACTTAAAACTCGACAATTCACTCCTCCCACCAAATTACGTTGTTAACCAAGTTTTGGGCTCGATCTGAAATCAATAGGTCAAAGAAATTGGACATTTCAAGTTCGTACCAAGTTCCTTTGGTAAATGCAGTGGTTGGTTTATTGCATAGTTTTAGCAATTGGATTTCACTCAAAACTCACCAATTCACTCCTCCTACCCTATTATAATGTTGCCCAAGTTTTGGTCTCAATCCGATATCGATTGCCCGAAGAAATAGGACACTTCAAGCTCGTATAAAATTTGTTCTGTAAATGGAGTGGTTGGTGTATTACATAGTTTTAGCGATTGGATTTCACTCAAAACTTAACAATTCACTCCTCCCACCATATTATGATGTTGCCCAAGTTTTGGCTCGATCTGCAATCAATAGGCCGAAGAAATTAGACACTTCAAGTTCGTACGAAGTTCATTCCTCAAATGGAGTGGTTGGTGTATTACATAGTTTTACCAATTAGATTTCACTCAAAACTCACCAATTCACTCCTCCCACCATATTATGATATTGCACAAGTTTTGGCCCCGATCCGAAATCAATAGGTGAAAGAAATTGGACATTTCAAGTTCGTACGAAGTTCGTTTTATAAATGGAGTGGTTGGTGTATTGCAAAGTTTTAGCTATTGGATTTTGACTCAAAACCCAAATGACTCCTCCCACCATATTATGATGTTGCCCAAGTTTTGGGCTCTATCCGGTTTCAATTGGCCAAAGAAATTGGACACTTCAAGTTCATACGATGTACGTTCCACAAATGGAGTGGTTGGTGTATTGCATAGTTTCAACGATTGGATTTCATACAAAACTCACCAATTCACTACTCCCACCGTATTATGATCTTGCCCAAGCTTTGGGTTCGATCCGAAATCAATCGGTCAAAGAAACTAGGCATTTCAAGTTCGTACGAAGTTCGTTATGTAAATGGAGTGATTGGTGTATTGCATATTTTTAGCGGTTGAATTTCACTCAAAACTCACCAAATCACTCCTCCCACCATATAATGATGTTGCCCAAGTTATGGGCTCGATCCAAAAGAAAAGGTCAAAGAAATTTGACATCTCAAGTTCGTGCGAAGTTCGTTCCTTAAATAGAGTAGCCAGTGTATTGCATAGTTTTAGCTACCGGATTTCACTCAAAACTCACCAAATGAATCCTCCCACCATATTATGATGTTGCCCAAGTTTTGGACTAAATTAAATATCGATTGGCCAAGGAAATTGGACACTTCAAGTTCATACAAACTTCGTTCTGTAAATGGAATGGGTGGTGTATTGCATAGTTTTAGCGATTGGATTTCACTCAAAGGTCACCAAATGACTATTTTCACCATATTATGATGTTGCCCAATTTTTGGGCTTTATCCGATTTCGATTGGCAAAAGAAATTGGACTCTTCAAGTTCGTATGAAATTCATTCAGCAAATGGAGTGGTTGGCATATTGCATAGTTTTAGCGATTGGATTTCTCTCAAAACTCATCAATTCACTCCTCCCACTAGATTATGATGTTGCCTAAGTTTTGGGCTCGATCCAAAATCAATAGGTTAAAGAAATTGGACATTTGAAGTTCGTGCGAAGTTCGTTCCGTAAATGGAGTAATTGGTGTATTGCATAGTTTTGGCGATTGGATTTCTCTCAAAACTCACGAAATGACTCCTCCTAACTTATGATGATGTTGCCCAAGTTTTGGGATCAATTGGACATTGATTGGCGAAAGAAATTGGACACTTCGTACGAAGTTCATTCCATAAATGGAGTGGTTGGTGTGCAACATAGTTTAGTGATTGGATTTCACTCAAAACTAACCAAATGACTCCTCCCACCATATTATGATGGTGCCCAAGTTTTGGGCTCGATCCAAAATCAACAGGTCAAGGAAATTGGACATTTCATGTTCGTGTGAAGTTCGTTCCGTAAATGGGGTGGTTGGTATATTGCATAGTTTCAGCGATTGGATTTCACTCAAAGGTCACCAAATGACTCCACTCACCATATTATGATGTTGCCCAAGTTTTGGGCTTTATCCGATATTGATTGGCCAAAGAAATTGGAAATTTCAAGTTCGTTCCATAAATGGAGTGATTGTCATATTGCATAGTTTTAGCGATTGGATTTCACTCAAAACTCGCCAATTCACTCCTCCCACCATATTATGATGTTGCCTAAGTTTTGGGCTTGATCCAAAATCAATAGGTCAAAGAAATTGGACATTTCAAGTTCATGCGAATTTCATTCCGTAAATGGAGTGGTTGGTGTATTACATTGTTTTAGCAATTGAATTTCACTCAAAGGTCACCAAATGACTCCTCTCACCATGTTATGATGTTGCCTACGTTTTGGGCATTATCCGATATCGATTGGCCAAAAAAATTGGACACTTCAAGTTTGTACGAAGTTAGTTCTGTAAAAGGAGTGGTTGGCATATTGCATAGTTTTTAGCGACTGAATTCCATTCAAAACTCACCAATTCACTCGTACCACCATATTATAATGTTGCCCAAGTTTCGGTCTCGATCCAAAATCAGCAGGTCAAAGAAATTGGACATTTCAAGTTCGTGCGAAGTTCGTTCTGTAAATTGTGTGGTTGGTGTATTGCATAGTTTTATAGATTGGATTTCACTCAAAACTCACAAAATGACTCCTCCCAACATATTATGATGTTGCCTAAGTTTTGGGATCAATCTGACATTGATTGGCCAAAGAAATTGGACACTTCAAGTTCGTACGAAGTTCGTTCCATAAATACAGTGGTTGGTGTATAGCATAGTTTAGTGATTGGATTTTAATCAAAACTAACCAAATGACTCCTCCCACCATATTATGATGTTGCCCAAGTTTTGGGCTCGATTCAAAATCAATAGGTCAAAGAAATTAGACATTTCAAGTTCGTGTGAAGTTCGTTCCATAAATGGGGTAGTTGGTGTATTCTATAGTTTTAGCGATTGGATTTCACTCAATGGTCACCAAGTTTTGGGCTTTATCCGATATCAATTGGTCAAAGAAATGGGACACTTCAATTTTTAGGCGCCGAAAATGTCGCCGGTTAGAGTGGCAGTTTCTGCCGATTTTCCCTTTGATGCCACCGTCGATTATCGGTTTCTGGTCGAAGAGAACAGGTGGCCCTTGGAGAGAGTGAGGAAGAGTTTGCAAGTGACGGCGTCTCAAACGGTGGCCGACGGCAGCGTTATCGCCGCCTAAAAATTGAAAGGAAAACAGAGGGAAGGGGCTGTCGGGGGGTGGAAGGGGGAGAGAGAGAGAGAGAGAGAGAGAGAAGGGTTTCTGATTTTTTATAAAATCCAATTTCAAAATAATTATGATTGTGCCACTACGGGTATTTTGATCGTATCTTTTTCGTTACAACTTTGATTTGAGCCCACTACGTGTCTACGGACTCATCTCAACGTGTTCTACGCAAAAAGTCAACTTTGAAACCATTAAAATATTCTAGGGTAAAATTATCTTTTACTAGAATAAATTAATAATTAAATATTAATTTAGGTTCGTGTTATTACAACTTCAACTATGCACTGTTCCAAACACGGTATGAACTTCGAAGGAACTTGAAGTGTCCAATTTCTTTGACCAGTTGATTTCGGAAAGGTCTCAAAACTTGGGCAACATCATAATGTGGTAGGAGGACTCATGTGGTAAGTTTTTGTAGAAATCCAACCACTAAAACTATGCAATGTTCCAACCACGATACGAACATCACACGAACTTTGAATGACCTTGAAGTGTCCAATTTCTATGACCAATTGATTTCAGATCGGGCCCAAAACTTGGGCACCATCATAATATGGTGGGAGGACTCATGTGGTAAGGGTTTATTGAAACCCAACCACTGAAACTATGCAATGTTCCAACCATGGTACGAACTTGGCACGAACTTCGTACGATCTTGAAGTGTCCAATTTCCTTAACCAATTGATTTCGGATCGAGCCAGGACTCGTGTGATAAATTTTTATTGAAATCCAACCACTAAAACTATGCAATGTTTCAACCATGGTACGAACTTCGTATGAACTTGAAGTGTCCAAATTTTTTGACCAATTTATTTCGGAAAGGTTCCACAACTTGGGCAACATCATAATATGGTGGCAGGACTCATGTGGTAAGTTTTTATTGAAATCCAACCACTAAAACTATGCAATATTCCAACCAAGGTACGAACTTTTCATGAACTTCGTACAAACTTGAAGTTTCCAATTTCTTTAACCAATTAATTTCGGATCGGGCCAAAAACTTGGGGAACATCACAATATGGTGGGAGGACTCATGTGGTATGTTTTTGTAGAAATTCAACCACTAAAACTATGCAATGTTCCAACCATGATACGAACTTCACACAAACTTCAAACAACCATGAAGTGTCCGGCTTCTTTAACCAATTGATTTTGGATTGGGCCCAAAACTTGGGCACCATCATAATATGGTGGGAGGACTCATGTGGTAAGTTTTTTTTGAAATCCAACTGCTAAAACTATGCAATGTTCCAACCAAAGTACGAACTTGAAGTGTCCAATTTCTTTAACCAATTTATTTCAGATTGTGCCCAAAACTTGGGGAACATCATAATATGGTGGGAGGACTCATGTGGTAAGTTTTTAATGAAATTCAACCACTAAAACTATGCAATGTTCCAACCACAATATGAACTTCGCACGCACTTCGTATGAACTTGAAGTGTCCAATTTCTTTGACCAATTGATTTCAGATCGGGCCCAAAACTTAGGTGACAACATAATATGGTGGGAGGACTCATATGGTAAGGTTTATTGAAATCCAACCACTAAAACTATGCAACATTCCAACCACTGTATGAACTTCGCACAAACTTCGTACAATCTTGAAGTGTCCAATTTCCTTGACCAATTGATTTCGGATGGGGCCCAAAACATAGGCAACATTATAAGGTGGGAAGACTCGTATGGTAACTTTTTTTGAAATCCAACCTCTAAAACTATGCAATGTTCCAACCACATTACGAACTTCTTATGAACTTGAAGTGTCCAATTTCTTTGATCAATTGATTTTGAATCGGGCCCAAAACATACGTAACATCATAATATGGTGGGAGGACTCTTGTGGTAAGTTTGTATTGAAATTCAACCACTAAAACTATGCAATGTTCCAACTACGGTACGAACTTCGCACGAACTTCATACGAACTTCAAGTGTGCAATTTCTTTGACCAATTAATTTTGGATTGGGCCCAAAACTTGGGCAACATCATAATATGGTGGGAGGACTCATGTGGTAAGTTTTTATTGAAATTCAACTACTAAAACTTTGCAATGTTCCAACCACGGTACGGACTTCGCACGAACATAGTACGAACTTGAATTGTCCAATTTCTTTGACCAAATAAATTTTGGATCGGGCCCAAAACTTAGGCAACATCATAATGTGGTGGGAGGACTCATGTGGTAAGTTTTTGTAGAAAACCAACCACTAAAACTATGCAATGTTCCAACCATGATACGAACTTTGCACGAACTTCGAAAGACTTTGAAGTGTCCAATTTCTTTGACCAATTGATTTCGAATTGGCCCAAAATTTGGGTACCATCATAATATGGTGGGAGGACTCATGTAGTAAGTTTTTATTGAAATTCAACTACTAAAACTATGCAATGTTCCAACCATTGTACGAACTTGAAGTGTCCAATTTCTTTGACCAATTGATTTCGGATCGGTACCAAAATTTGGGCAACATCATAATATGATGGGAGGACTCGTGTGGTATGTTTTTACTGAAATCCAAACCCTAAAACTATGCAATGTTCCAACCACGGTATGAACTTCACACGAACTTCGTACAACCTTGAAGTGTCCAATTTCTTTAACCAATTGATTTCGACTAGACCCAAAACTTAGGCACCATCATAATGTGGTGGGATGACTCATGTGGTAAGTTTTTATTGAAATCCAACCACTAAAACTAAGCAATGTTCCAACCACGCTACGACCTTCGCACAAACTTCGAACAAACTTGAAGTCTCCAATTTCTTTGACCAATTGATTTCGGATCGGGCCCAAAAATTTGGGCAACATCATAAGAGCTGTATGAGAACACAAAATCCATAGGACCCAAGTATGCCCACCCATTATCCATGGCCAGCCAGGAGAGCCCTCTCTCTCTCTCTCTCTCTCTCTCTCTCTCTCTCTCTCTCTCGTGAAAGTGGGACTCTCTCCCTCTTATCTTCCTTAGCGAAAAATTCGGACCAACCTAGAGGAATTCTAGCATCTAAGTCTTCTGGGTTGTCTTCTCTTCTTCTCTAGTCCATTTGGTATGGTGAGGTAGAAGGCTTGGTTGAGGAATCTACATTCAAAGAAGAGATTGAAGGTGACAAGACCTGACCCAAATTCCACTTTGGAATCCGAGCTGAACCTTGTGCGTGTCTGACACCTGGCGGGTACCAGGCACAAATGACCTAATTGCCCTTCTATTCAAAATTCAATTTATTTTAAAATTTTGAAGTCCAATGCAATTTCCCCATCCAATTATTTAATTAATCTCCATTAACTTAATTAATTCATGCTCATCATCTTTAACTTCCACATTATGTATGTGATCCATTAGGTTCTAACAGGTGAATCCATGGGTGATTTGAATTCTTTCTTTATCGATTGTAAATTAAAACTCCCTTTTAATTCTACCTTTTGTGAGAATAGTATTGTGGTTAATCCTTAAGACTTCCACAAGTCTGAGTGATGTGCAGCAAAATATCATGACTACCCAAGCCAATATAGAAAAAGTGGAGAACCTCTTTTCAGTTGGAAGACATGTCAAGCCCATGATATGAATCCCAAGCTTATATAATTCGTACAAGTATGATTCGAATCAAGATTCTTATTCATAACTATTGCTTTGGCCATAGACTTCTAAATCATATTTTTAGTGCATTCTGCCTCTATATTGAAGGTAGAGAATTCTTGTCGTACACTCACATGCCTTCATAGATTAATCGATGATCACAACCATGCCTTGAGCAATGTCCATAAGATTGCATGATTTGAGATCAACAACGCTTTCATAAGATAACAGTGGAGCCTTAAGTCTAAGGACTAATTTATATTATAGCAACTCAGAGATCTTGTTTGACATGTAACTAAAACTTTCCATACAATCCTTTTTTGATTATCACATTCAATGGATTCACTCTTTAGTGAATCCCCATGCATTTATCTTAATGTCACCCACATGAATGACTTGAGACCAGTCATCCTCTGAATTGAACAGATACAATGTATACTAGTCTTTATGGATATGTTAATGCCCAGTTGACAATCTTATGACCAGAAACTCTTTAGGGTGTGAGCTATATGAAAAGGTTTCATGGATCTAACTTCTTTAGATCACTTATCTCATTTCACAAATGAGTTAAGTAAACTATATTTAATGAGACCATTATTCAAAACAACATTTTTCGTATTTCAATTAATAATAAAAGAAAGCCACAATGTGTAATTGATATTCGATGAATGCATTGGCTTTGGACTTCTTCAAATGATCACGGCCAAGGAATGAACACCTCTTGACCTCGGGTACTTCTACCTTGAAAACTAGGCTTTGCAATCAACCAAGTTATTGTGTTCGGTAACGTTGACATATTTTGTAATAACCCAAACCTAAATTAATATTTAATTAGTAATTTATTAAGAGGAAAAGACAATTTTGCCCTTGGAATAATTTATTAAAGAAAGGTTGACTTTTTGACCGAGAAGGAATTTGACAATTCCACACACACCGTTGCATAGAGCACGACAAAATGAGTTCGTAGACACAAACTGGGCTCGAATCGGAGCTTTAACGAAGAAAATACGGTTAAAATACTATGAGGGGCAAAACAGTAATTTGAAAAATTAGATTTTTCAAACCTCATTCTCTCTCTTCTCCCTCAGTCTCTCTTCCCTCCCTCTCCCGCTGTCCTCCCTTCCGTCGCCCTCCAAACTCCCATAACTCATGTCACCGGCCACCCTAAGCTGCAAGACCGGAGCCAAAATGACAGGCCAAGCCTCGCCGTCAGCCTCAGCCCACCTCGACTCCAGCCTCCGCCGTTATCCCGCCGGAAAACCACGAAAACCGCCAGTTTTTGTGCGAAACTTCAGGGCCGTCGATCTCCGTTATCTGGCCACCAAATCGGACGATCAAGGTATGGATCTTTACCTATTTTTCACGACTTAGCTGCTGGTTGGGTAGGTTTCCTTCAATTCGAAGCTTAGAGAGTTCGATTTTTAAGTTGGGGTTCGGCCGATTTTGGAATCGCGATTTCAGCCACTTCCGGTCAGTTTTTGGGGTAGGTTTAAGAACAAAAGTGGCTCCAAATAGGGTGTTATACCTATGGTAGGAGTCTTGAGCTGTGGTTTTGAGATTTTCCGGCGATAGGTAATCGCTTTGGGCACCCAACGCTGCCGTCGCTTGTGGCGGTGCGTGGGCGAGGGTAGTGAAGTTGCACTGTGTCTCGATGAGATCCTTAGGTTGTCACGAGCGCGTAGGAATTCGCGGATCGTAATTTGGATATCGTTTGAGCCTCGAACGGATTGTTGCATATTGTGCGATTTCCAGGTTCAATATGGTTTAGCCGTTTGATCGTAATCTTTTTCAAATATGTTACTCTAGACAATTTCAGAATCGTTTAGGATTCAACGGATCGTGAATCGAAGTCCCGGATACTCCGAAATCGAGAACCCTAGGGCTAGGGTTTAGAAATCGTGCGATTGTACAATCGTGATCAATCCAACCATCCGATTGAGACCAAACCCTCGGGACATGTGTCCTAAGTATATTGGAACTTTTGGAGGCTTCCATATCATAATTGCGAGGTCATGGACCCGCGAGGCCCCGGGTTGACTTTGTGGGACTTTAGCGCTTTTTAAGTCCCAAGATACTGCTAAACTATTCCAAGTGGAAGGAAAGCTTTTATAGCCATAGGAACAACTTTAATCTGACGCACGTACTTCTAGGAGCCGGGGGTCAGAGTTTTTAAATTAATACTATATTGCGTATTGTATTAATAGAATATTATGGTAATTGAATCAGGCACCTGGGCACCAGTTGACCTGCAGGAAGGACCTTCAAGAGGTCCAGCAAGCACGAACCATCTGTGAATGGACTCTTTGTTTTTATAAATGAATTTAAACAGTTTAGTTACAATATTTGATCTTGAATAAGTTTTATTCAAAGATTAGCGTTTTATAAGTTGTTATATGCTTTTAAATATTTTGTTTTGCATGATGCCGAGTAAAATCTCCTTTAAAGGATATAGGAAAAGAAATTCTAGTTAATTCTCAGATTTTCAAATAAATGGTAGCAGAGTTTTAGAGTTTACAGGAATTCAGTTATTCAGCAGATTTTCTTCAGAAACGTTATATTTTCCTAAACCACCTTTTACCCAGATATACAAATGTTGCCTTTAGTAAATAAGTTTCCTTCAGATCAAATGTTGCCTTCGAATTTTATTGGTAGCCGTCGGTTTAGTCAACATGCTTGACAGTTGCCCGTTCTATGGTACCCGAACTCGTGTGGAGCGAGTAATGCGGATCAGGCTGACTACGATCCCCTGAATCCTGCTAGTTGCGGCTCGGACTGACCTTGTGTCACTGAGACCTGCGAGTACGTGTCACCCATGGTGATGCAAGGAATTGACGGATATAAGGAATTGACGGAAATAAAGGGTACACCGAGGTGGTAGTTTTAAACTGTTTTCAATGCCATAAGAAATTAATGTTGACCATGAGTATGATTGTCTTATATACATGCATAATTATATAAGTGCATTGATTTCAGAAATAAAGAGAATAATTTAGTTTGTATAACTGTTTTTACAGTGGGGTTAATATGTTTATATGCTATTTTCTAAACTTTATTTTGGGTCCACTCACCCTTTTTAATGTTTTGCCCCCCCAAGCAGTAGGCGTGCACATGGATCCACCACCAGGCTGTTTTCCACCTTTCGCGCTTTCCTTTTGATGTAGCACTTTTGTTTTGTAAAAGGATTGACTCCTTTGTAAATTCTTAGTAGTTGCTCTGATAATTTTCCCTAGAATTAGAATGTAATTGTTGGAATGTATATATACGTATGCTGGCAGTTGGTTGTATCTATACTTGTTTGGCAGGTGGAAATGTTTTGGTATTGATCCAATTTACAAGAGAGACTCTGCCAATTTTTCGGCAGGAATCAACCTTATTATTTTATCGTGCTTTGTAGAGAAGGGCAAATAGGTCATTCGTGCTCGACATCCGCCAGGTGTCAGACACGCACAGGGTCCGGCTCGAATTCCAAAGCGAAATTTGGGTCGGGTCCTATTATATTTAATGCATTGTGATGTACATAAATAACGAATTTAGTTTTCTCATGTGTGGAATTAACCAAAATTAGAAAATGACTAGCCAACAAGACTATATGGTAAAGTTGCTCTATTATGATTAAGTTTTATTATTTAAAGAAATCTATCTATTTTACAATTTGATTTGGCATCATTTTGCCAAAAAAAGGCTTTTTATTTTTATTTTTTTTGTTTTGACAATGTGACATTATAAATTACTATAATTTAGGAGGAGGATTACTCAAACTTCGATGCATTGGTGTCAGCACTAGGGACGGACTCATGATTTCAAAATGGGGTGAGCTAAATTTACCTGACGTATAAACCTACTAAGAAGATAGAAAACTCAATGATACGAGTGAATTTCATTGATAACAAAAAAATTCCAAAGAATCTTTGATCTCTTAGGTTTTTTATGTTGATCTGACATTAAAGTATAACATATTGAATAATATATTCAAGACAACATGTCAGCAACTAATTAATTCATTAAATCTCACTGATCGATAATTCATTATTCATACAAGCAAGAACACCAAAATTATTATCATAGTTTTCTCTATTTCATGATAATAAAAGCCTTTGATTGGTTTTCTCATAGAAACTCTATGACAAAATGAAATTGAAGTAATTCTTTTAGCTATAGTATGAAGAAAAGGAAAGCTAGTGATATGAATGGTTTTCCAAAAAATCTAAAAATAGTTGATCACGTGTTTATCAACTTAGAATTTATGTAAAGCATAATTAGTCCAAGGTAAAGTTTCCAATGTTTTCAAAAAGAAAAAAAAATAGTTTCCAATATCAGCTAACTTTAATTTCACACTATGTTTACACTGTTTTTATCCTTCGTAAAGATTTGCAAGTCAACCTTCTAGCTAGAAGAGGTGGGCTACATGTAATTTTGATTGAAAGACAAGAAAAGTCACTTGGGCTATAGCCCAAGTTAGTACCTTTCTAGGTCCGTCCTTGGTCGGCACACTACCTTGGCCAACTAGCCTAATCCAAATTTGCAAGAGAGACTTTTATTCATGTGCTCGTTTGATAGAATTTCTTAAAATCCCACCCATCTTTTGTATGTTATTTCCCCTAATTTTTCTTAATAATTAAAAAAAAAAGTTTAATTTCTTTAATACACTGTGAAAGTATGGTCAAATCTCACATTGCCCCTGAAACTCAAAGTGACTCACCTTGATCCTTAACCGATGTTTTGTGTCTCACTTTACCCTTTACCATTAAGCCCATTAGGTTAAAAATGCTAAGCCAAGTTTAGGAGAAGAAAAGCTGGAGCATGCCTTCATTAGTGAGTACGAGTCTGCACACCTATCATATTTGGGTTTTGGCACTCCTCTTTGTCTACGATGAAGATGAAGTTGGTCGGTGGATACATGTAGGTGGTTGTTGGAGGTGGGGGTGGTTGTGAGTGGAAGAAGTTCAGGAGAGGTGGCTGTGTCTTGCTTGGGAGTGATGGTGGTGACTATTGGGTTTTGACGTAGAAGGAGGGGCGGTCTTTAGGTGGGAATTGGCTTATTGAAAATTTTTTTTTCGTTAAACAATAAAACTTTAAAAACAGTATTTTTATTATTTATTGTTTATCTTAAATCATTATTTTTTAAAATAAAATATTTTATTATATTTTTGCACACATAGCACTTATGTGGTATGTATTTTAGCAAAATAGTGGGTCTCACTTGTGCCATGTTATCATTTTTAACAGAGTTATTAAAGGATTTAATAATAAAGGGCAAAGTGAGACACAAAACATCAGTATAGAGATCAAAGTAGGCCAATTTGAGATTCACAGGGCAATGTGAGATTTGACCATATTTAAAACGGAACTAGAGCAATTAAACCTTAAAAAAATGAACACAAAAACAAATATCATACGTTGACAACTTTGATGAAATAATGGTTTTGTAAAAAATAAAAAAAATAAATAATAGCTAACATAAATAATAGAATCTCAGTTGTTAATCATATATAGACCATTGGATGTAATTTTGTTTATAAAATGAAAGCAAATAAGTATGCATACCAATTATATTAGAATGCATATTAGATTGAAACATACCGTTGCGCATATGTGATTATATTTTTCTCTTTTATAGGCAACAAACAAATTTCATATCAAAATTAACTATTACGTAACAATTTCCGAAATGCGCAGATGTACATAAAAGAAAATTTTTAATATACATAGTTAATTTCTTTCCTTTTTATACAAAATAAAAAATAAAAAATGTATGGTGCGAGTTTGAGATTCATAAATATTAAAAATAAATAAATAATAAGAAGACTACTAAAAACGTTTATGCGCTGTGTTCCTCAATATCGCTTGTATAAGAAAAAAGTATTAAAATCACCGATAAAATAAGTAAAATTTAAATTTTATTCAATTCAATGAGATGAATTGACCATGGAATAATCTTGTGACCACATGATGGGATGTAACATGGTTGTTTGGTTGAAGCACCAATGACTTCAGTGTGAGGAAGTGCACAGAAGAGAATCCCGACCACAATTAAAAAGCTTTTCATATGCGAAGGGAAAACCAAAAGGTTGCCTCCCACGTCTTAACCGCGGGTAAAACGTAACCTGACTCTAGTTAAATAAAAAGTCACCTTTGCTTCTTCCTATCTTCTGTCCCTTCCCTGCAGTCGCCACTCTTATATTTTTCTCTCATTTTCTTCCTCCATTAAGAAAGGGAAAGAAAACCCACTAAATTCTCTCTCTTCTGACTCTCTCTGAGCAATCAGAGGGTGCTTGAGGAGCTTCAATGCTCTCCTATTAACACATGATATCCAACAATCAGGTACCTCTCATCTTTCTGCTTTTTTATTTGAAGTACTCGTTTCATTTCTCTGTCTTCTGGTCTACAGAATTGATTATAAATATATTTTTTTGTTCTCAGTCTTGTGATTTTTCATTGGTTTTGATGGTTGATCTTTTGCTGTTGCTATATCTGATATGCACCACTATCTGGTTTTTGTCTTAGTAATATTTTTTCTCTGGGTTTTGTTTGGTGTGCCTTGTTGTTTTGTAGTTCGTTTAGGTGCAGGTCCTGGTTTGCGTTTTAACAATTTTTTTTTCTTTCTAGCTCATCTTTTTAATTTTCGTGTTTTTTCTTTTAATTTTTTTGTTTGTGAATTTTGGATTGGATATGTTTGGATCTGGATGGGACGGACAGCTTTGAACAACCTTCTGATCCAAAAGAGGGCTACCCTGAATTTCTGAATTTATATTAAATAATGGAAGAAAATAATAATTGAATTATGTTGCTTAGATTGGTGAAATATATGCTGTAAACCCGCGTTTTAAGCTTATAACAGTTTGTGTAAACCAAAAGGAAAAAAAAAAAATTCAATAATATGGTTTTATTTATTTATTTATTACAAAATGAATCCGGTGATGGTGGATCTGGGGGAAGTTTTCCATGTTCTTTCTGCTTTAGTGGTTGTTTGCAGTTGCAGGGTATGTACATATAACTTAAATTTAGTTTTTATTGTAATGATCTCATGTTTTTCGCGTCACTGATGAATTTTTTTGGTTTTTGTTTTTGGTTCTTTTTTCTCGGTTATTCAAGAACCTTATCTTTTGTTTTGGTTCGTAACTTATTTTGTTGCTTTTAGTGATGAGGCCCATGTTCTAGGGTTTATTCTTTGGGTTCTTTTAGTGTAAGAACATGGAGATCTGTTGCGTCACCTCGTTTGTTTGCATTCGTTGTTGGTTTCATGCTAATGTAATGTATGGCGTGTCTAGGTGCTTCTGTCCAAATACTTTTTTTATTTGTAATTACTCCTTATTTATGAAATATCTACTTTCCCTTGTTTTTCCTTTCATTCAATTAGAGTTAATATTGCGAGTTCAATTTACCTGATCTATGATACGTGACACTTCGGGATTGAACTGACTTATTTGTAATTTATTCATTTGCAGAAGTTTGGGTTGAGTATCCTTTATTGAGAAACCTTGGCTCATAAGAAGTTTAAAGCTAATATCTGTGCGCAAGATTGGAAGTCTTTTAAAGAGTTCCAGAGCAGTGGTGAAATTGACTTGGACTGCATTTAATTGCTCAATTTTATATTAGTATATATAATCAGGGCTGTTCTCTTTGTCGGTGCTAAATGGGGATCTTTGAAGAAATGGGTTTCTGTGGTAATCTTGATTTCCTTTCGGCTCCTCCTGGGGAAGGAGAGGCAGCTCCAGAGCATGACCCAGAGGCAACAGTAGAGGAGGATAATAGTGATGAAGAAATGGATGTTGATGAGCTTGAGAGGAGGATGTGGAGAGATCGGATGCTATTGAAGCGACTTAAAGAACAAAGTAAGGGAAAGGAAGGAGTTGACAATGCAAGGCAGCGTCAATCACAGGAACAAGCTCGGAAGAAGATGTGGCGGGCGCAAAAACACTTTCAGAGGAGAAAATCATGAACGTGTTCTTCCTCCCATCGACGCCACAGCACCTCCTATTTCGGCGTCGTAGACGACCCTTTGCAGACATGATGTTACTCGAGCCACCCATAAGTCAGTTCAATGCAAAGGCATAATCTGAATTATTTTTTTGCAAACCCGAACAGTTTTTCTAATTTGGCTCTTTCACTTATTCAGTTTCTACAATTGGGTTTCCTCCTCTTTTACTGGTTAACATGATTTCCATGAATCTTATACCATCAAGAAGCGGTTAACATGTGAACCGGAAGCGGTCTTGGGTGGGCATCCTGCAATTACATCATCTGAAATTATTTTTTTTTTAATTTAAATTTTTTTTTTTGCAGATCTTCATTCATTTGTTTCTTTAATTCTAGTTTTCCCTTTGTTTACTACATATGGATCACGTTAATTTGCGAGGGGATGGGTGGATTTGGATTTTCGTATGGACGCCATGTAAACTATATTAATGATTGCACATGATAGAACACACATCGAGAATATACAAGAGCACATCTCCTCAATCCGGTCCCTTCATACACTCATTCTAGATGGGGTGAATTCTTTTGTGCTGGTTGGCTTGATCGGTTGAGCAGGGGCACTTGTATTTATATGCATCTTCCTAAGAGTCTTGCCCATCAAGAAACTCTTAAGAAGTCCTTATTGCATTAGGTTTATAACTTCTAATCCACAATTAAGATAGGAATTCTTCTAGCTCTTATATTAGCCTTAAAACACTAACTTTATAGAGCTGCAGGTTTAGTTGTTTTGAACTCCTAATTGATATCAAGTCTTAGAATCCTTTGATGATTATAAGACCACACTTTAATGGGTTAGACATCTACACGTCTAACATTCTCCCACTTGGTCTAATGATCATCAAGAACTCAATATCAATTACTGTAAGGCCTATGGAATTCAATTCAACTATAATTCCTAATCAAGTCACTGTCAATCAAAAGAACAAGCATGGAACTATCAAGACTTATTGAACATTTCAATATTTCAAGGTCTTTATAATTACTCATACGAGCTCTCAAGATCACATGAGACTTCCGTCAAGATTAGAATGTAGAATGATTATGACCAAACTTAATTTGTGTTTACAAAGTCACTTTCATTCATACGCCCTCCCTTATGAGATTACCAAGATCTCTCCTTAATGATTCTGGTATGAATTCATGTCTTATGCAGTGACTGTAGCTAGCTATACTGCAATATGACATGTAACTGGATTCATTTGTCAAGAATAATAAACATAAAACTGAAGTCACATAATTTATTAAAAGAATTGAACCAAACAGTAGTGAACAAAATAACTGAACTGTCTCCAAGAAAATAATGAAATTAAGTGGAATAAAACTCGGCTCCCACTGATTTTGCATATAGAAAATGAATGGCATAACCAAATCGAATCAAATTTCCCATTAATACTTTTGGGAATAACCTCATACAGTATATCAATCAACCAATGCAATTTCCTTTCATTTACCTTCTACCTTACAAGCTTGAAACAAAAACCTTAAAGCTTATTAGTAATCATAAATTCAATGAAAGGTAAAAGTGTCATTGATTAACCACTGTTAACTGAAAATATGAATTAAATAACAATTAACATATCCAAACAATCTTTGTTCGTATTAGCCTTAAAACCCTTAATGAAGAACTGGAACATTAAGTGATTAATCATAAACAGTCAAAACTAAATGTATGCAACAAAGAAGATCATTGAATGCTCCCACTCATTGAACACATGTTTTGCACCGAAAATGCATCAAGAAATGAGCATAGCACAGATCATATTATTCTCACCGAAATCGTTTCCTTAAGATTCAACTTTAATTCCTTTAATTTATTTCTCAAAATAGCACTTTACTAACACATATCTTGAAAAACATATAACATGTCATGCAGATTGGTCTTTAGTTGAGAAATAACAGAACTGTAATGAAAAACATATAACATGTCATGCATATTGGTCTTTAGTTGAGAAATAACAAAACTGTAATGAATGCATTAAACTTTATTCACTTTGTACTTTAAAAATCAATTAAATTTTCTTTAACCAATACAAAATAAAAAAACTGTAAACATTGTAAGAACTTTAGTAGCTAAAACAAACAGCCAATCACCCAAACATTAGTCATAAACATATAGATGCATAAAACTAACACTTAAGATGTAAAACTTCAATGTGTCAACAGCCAGAAAACAGTTCCAAGTATGCTCCAAAACCTTTATGAGCTTTATCAAAATATAAGATAATAAGGTATTGAGTGTGAAGCCCAAAAACTCTACATCACTTCTCCCACTTGGGCAAACACTAACTACTTTGCTACTTCAATATATAGTGCACCAATAACCTTATGATTAGAAACACTGTGACAACATGGTGTAAAAGAACTTTCAAGGCGTGCTCCTAAATGTACTTCACAGTATAAGCCTAAATGCACAGAACTGTCAAGAAATTTTCCGTAATGATATGTGATTACTTGAGAATTTACCATAATTAATCTATATGTCGGATTAGCGTCAAATTTCATGGAAACAAACTAGAGACATTAATCTTCATACATAAAAATTATAGAGTCGTTTATAGCTAATTAAAAGGTCTGAAATTGATCTACAAATTTAATCAGAAAATCTGTCAGCACATACTTTTCCTGAACACAGATCACTTATAAAATTCTCACAAATAAACTACACATCCAATAATCACGAAATTTTGCAGAATTCATGAAGACTCGTATATGCTTAACATATCAAAAATTCAGGTCATTTGGAGATCTTTATGTGGGTCATTCAACAATCATTATACATAATGCAGAAACTGTCAGGAAAATTACTGTGCATCTGTTTCAAATTTATAAATTCACCAAAAAATAAATTCTCAACATATTTTCATGAAATCAGCACCTCCAAAAACCTTAGAAAATCATCCTTCTCGTCTAATTTTGTCATTAGTTAATTCGAATTATAACTTCACCCTAACAGACGACATGTTAGCATAGTTCAAAACTGGAAAAATTGTCAACTATAAATTTATGAATGCTAACAATATACACCTCAAAATTTAGTTATCCTTATGCATTCTAAACATTCAACATTAAGTTCCATGTAGGTACAAAACAATTAATACCATATCACAAAGGCAAAATATAAAATATCACTTTATCAAGTTTAAACACTTTTAGCAATCAAAAGATCGTTTGCATCTTGAGTATCTTATATATTGCAATGTGCCACTTTTGATTCAAAACAAAATTAGTGAGCCTTGATTAGAAGTGCAATTTGATTCATGCAACTCATTCAATTAAGAAATAACAGTAATACAATATCCTTAAACATGATCTACGCTTCAAATTGCATGGCCTTACAAAACAGCCAATTTATTTTATGATGAACATAACCTTATGGATTAATCCAACTTTACATGATTCCATCAAATACGAATTAATACTTTTAACACATGTGGATCAGTCCAACTATACATGGTTTAATCCAAATCACTTACGGATCAATCCTTTTACATGTGAAGTTGCATTGATGCTACAAAAACATTCACTTAAATGCATACAAAAAGCAACCAAGTCTCAAACATGTCCATACATAAACAAACAATATAGCCAAGCAAGAAAGTTCCAAAGTAGCTCACGTTTCCCTTTATGTGATCAACCGAATTTATCTTTCCTTGAGTCATGAAAACAACTTTTATGACTATTTAAGACCACTATTAATAAATTATTATCAGCAACTCAAGCATGTGAGATTTATCAAAACCGATAAATGGGACATGTATCATGTTACAATCCATATAACAAAACAAAACCGTATATGCGCCTAATGGAGTTAAGGTTCACTGTGACATTCTGAAAAGTTTTTAAAACACAAACATATCTGGATAAGCTGTCCCATAGTGCTTAAAAATATCTGTACATTATTGATTCACACCTGTGGGTTGAGAATCAAACATGTTTTTAGTGATCACCAAAAGAGTCGCTATATGAATTTCTTTCGTAGGTTAAATTCTCACATCTGTGGATAGAGAGAAATTCCTATATTAATTCACATACGTTATCTTTTGGGTCACTCCACCATTAATATACGTGGACAAAATTTCCCCAGGAAGCTTTACTTAAACATTATTAACTTACACCTGTGGGTCATAAGTTAAACATGTTCTAAAACACTAGACGAATATTAGGTCTGAATAAACTTCTTGTACGAGAAAATTTCTCATCTGTGGATCAAGAAATTTCCTGTTAGTTTACACAAACCCTTTCTCCATGTTGTTCCATCACATCTGTCATCAATTTGTATTCTTTTCATCTGTGGATGAAAATAGCACAAAAGGCTACTAGTTGTGATGCAATTATTGATCAATTTTTAGATTGGAAACTAAATCTGCAATAGTTAAGCTGCTGTGGCTCGCTTAACTAATGCAATATTCGAGATCTCCAGTCTTTGATCAATAGCCTTTCAAGCATGAATGATAAAAACTTTATATCGAAAACATGCTTAACAGAATGCGTTAGTGAAACAAAAGATTAGAAAACAATACATGCTGATGTAGCTTTCAGTTTTAGGTTTTAGCTTTCTAGTTCAGTACTAAACCTTTATGCATATATGTACTGTCATGCTTACTTGAAAACCTAGAAATCAGTTTGATTAAAACTACCCAACATAAGCAGCGTTTATGAGACTAAAGGCCTTTGTAAAATATGCAATCATTCTATCTCTCTCTAGCCATATTGCAAGCCAAGCACAAGTACCCTTGATTATGATTCCATGTTTTTCGACATCAGCCTTAGTGAAAACATGTCAACTTGATGAGATAAAAAACATTTAGCTTAGTGCTGGAATAAAATTAGATAAATGCTTATGTAGCTTTTAGTTTTAGGTTTTATCTTTTGGTTTGGTACTTTATAACCTTTCGCATATATACATTTGCTATGCTAATATATATATATATATATATATATAAACCTGAAACTCAGCTTGGTTAGATAGAATGAAATCGTATGCAAAATAGAATTCTTGATCGTGTGATGTTTTAGTTTAGTATTGCCTTAAACTCTAATTATACACACATATATTCTTTATACCGCAAATCAGATATTAAGCATGCCTGAGATCAAAACTTGAGGCCAAAATTTAATATGCCATAGAAGATGATGATATTAAAATTAAATCAATAACTAATAATCATGGCAAAAGCAGTTTTCGATGAAATTGAGAAAACATGCAAGTCGCACGGTTTTGCCGCATGTCACAGATTTATAATTGTAAGATATCTCATAGACTACCACATGTCATACAATTCCCACATGCTTTCCCTCAAACAAAACACAAACCATAAGGCAGAAGAAGAAGCCAAAACGAAAAGCAGTGAAATCTTCATGCAATGAATTTATATTCAACAAGAAACAACATACCCCAACACTTATATAGAAACTTGGTCAGAGGCAGCAA
This sequence comes from Prunus dulcis, assembly GCF_902201215.1. NCBI lineage: Eukaryota > Viridiplantae > Streptophyta > Magnoliopsida > Rosales > Rosaceae > Prunus > Prunus dulcis. Next base: position 41,360 of record NW_023010008.1, on the reverse strand, counting down.
AAAGGAGAAAGAAGCCTTTGCAAAGTGCCGCCCAATTGCAAAGTAGCGGAAGAGATGGATGATTACTTTCGGTTCTAAAACATGCAGCCTAGGCTCTGATACCACATGTAAACTATATTAATGACTGCACATGATAGAACACACATCGAGAATATACAAGAGCACATCTCCTCAATCCGGTCCCTTCATACACTCATTCTAGATGGGGTGAATTCTTTTGTGCTGGTTGGCTTGATCGGTTGAGCAGGGGCACTTGTATTTATATGCATCTTCCTAAGAGTCTTGTCCATCAAGAAACTCTTAAGAAGTCCTTATTGCATTAGGTTTATAACTTCTAATCCACAATTAAGATAGGAATCCTTCTAGCTCTTATATTAGCCTTAAAACACTAACTTTATAGAGCTGCAGGTTTAGTTGTTTTGAACTCCTAATTGATATCAAGTCTTAGAATCCTTTGATGATTATAAGACCACACTTTAATGGGTTAGACATCTACACGTCTAACACGCCAAAGTTGGGGTTGCTGTGGCGGCGATGGCCTTGGAGTTGTTGTGGCGGCAATGGAAGGAAGAACTCGTTCTTGATTTTTTCTGCCCTGAACGTGTTGTTTGTGTGAAGTGTTATTATTTCTTTTTTAACTTTTAGTTTTTGGTTACGTTAAATTAAGAGAAAGGGACTGTAAGAAAATAATAGTGACTGTATAAAACCTTCAATTTTAATTTAAAAATATCTTAAAGCTTAAATACTCTCCACATAAGCGTATTCCCATTCTTGATCCGTCAATTCCTTTAGTACCGTCAATTCCATCATCGCAGGTCTCAGAGATAACACTTCAATCTAAGCCACAATCCTTGCAGGTTCCGGAGACACAAAGTCCATTCAAGTCGCATTCCTCGTAGGTCTCAGAGATAACGCTTCAATCTAAGCCGCATTCTTCGCAGGTCTGAGAGATAACACCTCAATCTGAGCCGCATTTCTCGCACCATACGGTTCGGGTGTCCCCAAAACTCGTGGGGCATTATCATAAATGACAAACTATTTTGAGGCAACTGGGGGTACCCTGTGGTGGGTTTGAAAATCATATACCAGGGCTTATCACAAACCTTCCTTTAATTCTACAAATCCATATTTTAAATATGTGCTCATCTTTCTAAACCTAAGTTCTCAATTACCTTTGAATTTACATTACATATATATAATAACATGTACTTGGACATTTACTTAATTTCTTATTTCTTTCGAAATCTGATTTACGAATTATTCCCAACTCTTCACATCTGAACACAATATAATATCCTTAAAAAGTAATTTCGATTACATAGCAACTCAAGAACATTAAATCATCCAATAATACTCAGCCAGATACAATGATAATAATCAACACAATAAATAAATAACTTCCAATATTTCATAACCTTCCAATACCAAAATAATATCCAAAATCAACATAAAACACTATAACGTAATCTCATAAACTAAACATAATCAAAACACTTAACATAACGATCAATCCCCACGTAAAAGGTCTTCCTAGTACTTCTCGACAGATACACTACCTCGAAAAACTCTCGATCAACCTAGTGGTCAGACTTCCCAATTTGGGTTAATCGGGCCCACGTGGGGTTCACGACCTCAAAATTCCAATCCGGAAGTTCCTGGAGGTTACAATACACCTATGACACATGTCTCGAGAGTTTGATCTCGATCGGACGGTCGGACTGCTCACAATAGCACGATCGAACGGTTACTGTAAACCTAACCCTAGGGTTGGCATTTTCGGAGCATCCAGGTATTCGATTCACAATCCGTTGAATCCTACACGATCCTGGAATTGTCTAGATCAACATATATGAAATTGACTACGATCCAATGGTTCAAACATATATGAAATTGCCCAACCTCCAGTAGCGCGTGGGTGTGCAGATAAAATTCCAGTGATCGGAAATACTCTAAATCGTTGGCCCGAACTCCTACCTTAGGTGTAAAACCTCATTTGGTGTCACTTTTGTTCTTGGACCTGTCCTAAAAAGTCGACGGAAGTGATCGGAATCTTTGGTCGAAACTAGCCAAAACATCAATCGCTTAATCAACCAATTAAACGCAGAAATTTCTTAAACCTAACAGAATCAGCAGCTAGAACACATTGAAAGGATACAAAAGCATACCAAATTCGAAAGATTTGATGGCCGGAGGCGTCCGAATGAGCTCTCAAAAGTTTACTAAAAACTGTCCAACACCGCATGTTTCATGGCTGATTCCGGCGACCACAACGACGGATCAAGGCTGGGACTAGTCGGGAATCGAAGAGGGAAGTGAGGCGGTTATAACGGGACCAGTGCCGCCAAGAATGGAGGTGTGTGGTGGCGGTCGTGGAGGAGAGAAGTTGGCCAGTCGTGAAGCTTCTGAGGGAGGGAAGAAAATCTGGGTTTTTAAAATTGAACTTCGAAATATTTACGGTTATGCCACTGAACTTCTTTTGATCGTCATTTCTTCGTTACAACTCCGATTTGAGTCCACTATGTGTCTTCGGACTCGATTAAACGTGCTCTACGCAATGGTCCAATCAAAAATTTCACATTCCCCCCCAAACTTAAAATGACCTTTTTGCCCCTTTTAGTATTAAACAATATCTTAAATTTTCGAAAACCTTAATTGATCCAAATCATTTTATTTTATTGTTTATTTTAATTTATTTTTTTATTTGAATTTATTTACTCTTATTTTAATCATTTAATCTCCCCCGATTAAAAAGTCAACTCTTAAGCCATTTCAATATTCCCGGGCTAAAATTGTCTTTTTCTTTAATAAATTAATAATTCAATTGACAGGACCCAACCCAATTTCCACTTTGAAATTCGAGCCAAGTCCTGTGCGTGTTCGACACCTGGCGAATGTCGGGCACAATTGTCCTTTTTACCCTTCTTACTTCAATTCTTCTTTAAAATTGCCTTAGACTTCTGCCGAAAATTCGGCAGAGTCTCCCCAGTATTTTTGACTTATCCCAAAATTTTCACCTGTCGAACAATCTCAGAAACCCTACCAACAGCCAGACTAAGTCAACAAACAGATTCCAACCTCAGTTCCTTATGTTCAACATGATATCAGAGCATTTTCTAGAGTTTTCAAGGTTGCAAGGATTTTCTGCAAAACTTTACCTTGGCGCGGAAACTATAATTGGCCCGGTGGTGGATCCCGCGTACTTCTACGGCCTGGGGGCGAAAAACAAGTTGAAAATGTGAGTGGACCAAAAATAATGTTCTTCAAAAATAATTCTCATAAACATAATATCCCCCATTGTAAAAAAAGAAATTTAAGTAAATAAAACTGAATACTTACTTTCTACATCACGCATAGTCAATTCAAGGCATTCTATATCAGTCATATTCAAGCTCGAAAGTTTCATACAAAAACCACTGAATTCAAAGCTTTCATAAAAGTACTGAAATCAAACGCGTATAAAAACTCTGTACTCAGACCTTTCATAACTGAATAAATATAAAGGGATCTATGTCCGAAAAATCAGAAAAACTGATTTAAATAGCTGAAAATCAACATTTAATAAAGAAACTCAGAATCCTTTGAAAATACCACCAATATGTACCCCTGTCATTTCCGTCAATTCCCTGGCAGGTCTCGGGCGTCACACAGACTTACCCGAGCCGCAAACTGGCGAAATCAGGGGACTATGATCAGCCTGTCCCGCCGGCAGATTCCTCGATGACACCAAGTCAACTCGAGTCGCTCTGGCAGGATGCAGGGGACCGTAGTCAGCCTGATCCGCAATCCTGGCAGGTCTGGGGGACATAAAGTCAGCCGAGCCGCAATCCTGGCAGGTCTCGGGACACCAAGTCTGCCGAGCCGCAAATCCTGGCACTCACGGTCCGAGCGTCCCCGAAACTCGTGAGGCAAGTCAAGTGCACTGACTGAACTATAATCAGACTGGATGTCCGTAGACATCGGTCCGACTCTGGGTAATCACCATAAAGAAAAACGGGTACGAGGTGGTTTTAAAATAATGTCCTTTTAAAAAGAAATATCTGAATAATAACTGTAAAACTCAAGTCGTGCTGCGGTCTTAACTGATTCAAAACTCAAACTCTGTTTCTGTAACTGGTAAATAAGCAGCACCGACTTATAGAATTATTACTGTACTGATCATATTCAAAATCGTATTAAAACTTACTCAAAGACTGAATGAAGAAACTTACTCAAATAAACTCATTTATAAAACTCATTTATATAAAATCATTTATAAAATCTATTTTATATAAAAGCACATCAATTCATATAAAAGCACATCAATTCATTCATGAAATCTGATTTATGAAAGAAGGTCCACTCACAGATGGTCCAAGCTACTTCGATCCCTCAGAGGTCTCCTTTACACTTCTGCCGAGCTCCTGGTGCCTGATTACCCCGAAAGATTAAATTAATAAACTGCTGAATAAAACGAAATTTAACTAAACACCCTGCCCCCGGCTCCTAGAAATACAAACACTTAATCAAGTTATTCCTATGCCCGCCTCAGCTTTTTAAACAGTTAGGCCGGCCTCAAGAGAGAACCTCGATAAGCCATGAGCTGCTCGATAGGCCGATCCGGGACCCCGTGGGTCCACGGTCTCCGATGGCCAAGCTGAGCTTCCCGAAAAGTTTCTCATAGGGCGGGAACCAAGTTCTGCGAAATTGGTCCGAATCGGACGGTCGGATTGGCTAAAATCGCGTTATCGCTTAAAACCCTAACCCTAGCCCCAGGGTTCGCGATTCCGGAGTATCCGGGACTCCGATTCGCAATCCGTCAAATCCTACGCGATCCTGAAGTCACGTAGACCGACCTATCCAAAATTCAGCGCAATCCAACGATCACACGACACTGCACCCACGGATCGCGCGATATGGAAAATCCGTTCGAGGCTCAAACGGACTCCGAATTGAGATCCGCGAAATCCCACGTACTCGTGACGACACGAGGACCTCAAAACTGGCCAGAACCATGCCACCACCCTGACCCACGCGCTGCCACACGCGCGGGGCAGATCGGGTGTCCAAAGCGATTCGGGTGTGCCGAAAAATCGTGGAACCGAGACTCCAAACTCCTACCCTAGGTAAAACACCCCATTTGGAGTCACTTTTGTTCTTGGACTACCCCCCAAAAAGTGACCGGAAATGGTAGTTTCGAAGGGCCGAAGTTTCGGCCAAACTTCAAGTCGAAAATTTAACCCCTTAACGCTAAAATCGATCGAAGCTCATATACCCATCATCTAGAACACGAAAAATAGCTGAGAAACCATACCTTACTCGATCGATTTGGTTGAGAAACGAAGGAGAACGAGCTCCCACAAATTTTCGGAAAAACTGTCGGACCCGGCCTGTTTCGTGGAAGTTTCCGGCTACTACAGTGGCGGATGGAGGCTGAGGAGGGGCAGGGCTGATAGAGGGAAGTGAGGTGGTTCGTTTGGGACCGGTATTGCCTGAAACGGTGGTCTGAGTTGGGAGAAATCGCTCTCTAAAGTCGGCTGGTCGAGATGGTTCGAGAGAGTGCAGCTGGGTTTATAAAAACTGAACTTCGAAATATTTACGGTTCTGCCACTGAGACTCTTTTGACCATAACTCCTTCGTTACAACTCCGATTCGGGTCTACTCCGTGTCTACGGACTCGTTTCGCCGTGCTCTACGCAACGGTGTAGTCGAAATTACCAAATTCTTTCCCGATCAAAAAGTCAACTTTTCCCCTATTAAATAATGCAAGGGCAAAATTGTCTTTTCGCTAAAAGATATTTTCTTTACTTTTTAGATATTTTCTTTCTTTTTAGATATTTTGTTTTGGGTTCTTACATCAATAGTAATTTAGGATCGGGTTGTTACAGAAGGCCTTTTGTAAGAACCCAAAACAAAATATCTAAAAAGAAAGAAAATATCTAAAAAGTAAGGAAAATATCTTTTAGCGAAAAGACCATATTGCCCTCGCATTTTTTAAGGGGGAAAATTTAACTTTTTGATCGAAAAATAATTCGGGAATTTCGTTTGCGCCGTTGCGTAGAGCACGGCGAAACGAGTCCGTAGACACGGAGTAGCCCCGAATCGGAGTTTTAACGAAGAAAATACGATCAAAACATCGTGAAGGGCAAAATGGTAAATTGGACAAAAGTCAGATTTTTATCCTTGTTTTTCTCTCTCCCCCGTCATTTCTCTCTCCTCTCTCCCGATTGCACCCAGCCCGCGACCTCCTCCCCTTCCAGCCGTCCTAGCCGCCACCACACCGCGACCCGATCTCCGGCACCGGTCCCATCCAAACCGCAGCTCGCCCGCCGACATTTCCCGACCAACCCCAGCCGTGCGCACGCCGGAGCCTGGCCGGAATCGGCCATTGTTGCCGTCGGTCGTGTTCGAACTTTCAGAATATCTCCCTCATTTCTTCACCAAATCTTTCGAGTAAGGTATGGATCTTCACCTATTTTTCATGCTCTAACTGATGGTAGGCTGGGCTTTGATCGATTTCATCTCTAGATCACTCGATTTTCGACTTGAAGTTTGGCCGAAACTTTGGCCCTTCGAAACTACTATTTCCGGCCACTTTTTGGGGGTGGTCCAAGAACAAAAGTGACTCCAAATAGGGTGTTTTACCTAGGGTAGGAGTTTGGAGTCTCGGTTCCACGATTTCTCGACACACCCGAATCGCTTTGGACACCCGACCTGCCCCGCGCGTGTGGCGGCGCGTGGGCCAGGGTGGTGCCCTGGCTCTGGCCAGTTTTGAGGTCCTCATGTCGTCACGAGCGCGTGGGATTTCGCGGATCTCGATTCGGAGTCCGTTTGAGCCCCGAACGAATTTTCCATATCGCGCGATCCGTAGGTGCAATGTCGTATAATCGTTGGATCGCACTGAATTTTGGATATGTCGGTCTACGTGACTTCAGAATCGCGTAGGATTCGACGGATTGCGAATAGGAGTCCCGGATACTCCGGAATCGCGAACCCTGGGGCTAGGGTTAGGGTTTTAAGCGATAATGCGATTTTGGCCAATCCGACCGTCCGTTTCGGACCAAATTCGCAGAACATGGTTCCCGTTCTATGAGAAACCTTCAAGGAAATCCAGATTGGCCATCGGAGATCGTGGACCCCACGGGTCCCGGGTCGGCCGATTTGACAGTTATCGCTTAGCTGAGTATCGGACCTCCCAAAACTGGTCCGACTGTCCGAACAAGCTAATGTGGGCATAGGAGTAATTTGAATTGAAAAGCACGTATTTTTAGGAGCCGGGGGCAGGGTGTTTAGTTGAAATTCGTTTTATCAAGCAGTTTATTAATTTAATCTTTTGGGGTAATCAGGCACCAGGAGCCCGACAGAGTTGTAAAAGAGACCTTCGAGGGGTCGAAGTAGCTCGGACCATCTGTGAGTGGACCTTCTTTCCTAAATCAGATTTCATAAATGATTGGATGTGTTTATATATAAATAAGTTCTATAAATGAGTTTATATTGATTTTATATAAATAAATTTTTAGAAATGAATTTATTTGAATAAGTTTCTTTATTTAGTCTTTAAGTAAGTTTTATTACGATTTTGAACATGATCAATACAGTAACAGTTCTATAAGTCGGTGCTGCTATTTACCAGTTATAGAAACAAAGTTTGAATTTCAAATCAGTAGAGACCGCAGCACGACTTGAGTTTTACAGTTATTCTTCAGATAGTTCTTTTTAAAGGAATTTATTTTAAAACCACCTCGTACCCATTTTCTTTGGTGATTACCCAGAGTTGGACCGATGTCTACGGACATCCAGTCCGATTTCAGTTAGTCAGTGCACTTGACTTGCCTCACGAGTTTCGGGGACGCTCGGACCGTGAGTGCCAGGATTTGCGGCTCGGCAGACTTGGTGTCCCGAGACCTGCCAGGATTGCGGCTCGGCTGACTCTGTGTCCCCGAGACCTGCCAGGATTGCGGATCAGGCTGACTACGGTCCCCTGCATCCTGCCAGAGCGACTCGAGATGACTTGGTGTCACCGAGGAATCTGCCGGCGGGACAGGCTGATCATAGTCCCCTGATTTCGCCAGTTTGCGGCTCGGGTAGCCTGTGTGACGCCCGAGACCTGCCAGGAATTGACGGATCTGACAGGGGTACAAATTGGTGGTATTTTCAAAGGATTTTGAGTTTCTTTTATTTAATTATGATTTTCAGTTATTTTATAACAGCTTTTTTGATTTTTCAGGCATAGATACCTTTATATTTGTTCAGTATGCAAGGTTTGAGTACAGAGTTTTTATACACGTTTGATTTCAGCACTTTTATGAAAGCTTTAATTTTAGTGGTTTTGTATGAAACTTTCGAACTTGAATATGACTGATATAGAATGACTTGAGTTGAATATGCTTGGCGTAGAAAGTAAGTATTCAGTTTTATTTAGCTAAATTTCTTTTTACAATGGGGGATATTATGTTTATGATAATTGTTTTGAAGAACATTATTTTTGTCCACTCACATTTTTCAAATTGTTTTCCGCCCCCAGGCCATAGAGGTACGCGGGATCCACCACCGGGCCAGTCATAGCTTCCGCACCACCAAGTAAGGTAGAGTTGTAGAAAATCCTTTAAACCTTGAGAACATGAAAATATGCTCTGATATCCAGTTGAAAATTTGGAGATTTGAATTGAATTGATTACTGGAAACATTCTGGCTGTTGGGTGAAATATTTGAGATTGTTTGACAGGTGAAAAATTTTGGGATTTGGTCAAAATACAGAGGAGACTCTGCCGAATTTTCGGCAGAAGTCTACGGAAAATTTAAGGAGAAATTGAAGTAAGAAGGATAAAAAGGTCATTTGTGCCCGACATTCGCCAGGTGTCGGACACGTACAGGACTTGGCTCGAATTCCAAAGTGGAAATTGGGTCGGGTCCTGTCACCTTTCCAACAAGGTGATCATTCTTGGTTCTCCGATGATGCCCCACGACGACAACTTGCCAGCTGAAAGAAAAAAGAAAAAGAAAAAAAGACACTACAGCTGCTGCCACCGCAACACCACCGTCGTCACCAAAGCCGCCAAGAAGAAAAGACGAAGGAAAAAAATACATGCTTAACTAACCTTGGGATGCACGGCAACTGCTCTGTTCGACAAGTTGTACAAATTCTCCAAGATCTCTCTCAAGCTAGAAAGTAAAGAGACAAGTTTGCAATTTGAAGAACAGTGAGGAGGAGCCTTGTATTTATAAAGGTTGGGCATCCTAGGTCAAGGAGATATCGCAAGCCTATTCCCATTGGGAGCCAAACTCCAAGAAAAGTCAAAATCCTACTCCGATTGGGAACCTAATTTGCAAAAGGACACGAGAAAGCTGAGAGAATATTTTTTCATCTCCTACATGCCTCACAAGTGCCATGCAGAAATTGGGGGGCATAAACCTACTCTGATTGGGAGGCCCATTTGCAAAAGGAGTCTAACTCACACGAGAAAGCCGAGAGAATATTTTTCATCTCCTACATGCCTCACAAGTGCCATGCAGAAACTGGGGGGCATTTGTGAGAGTGTTTGGGCCAAAATTATGCACGCCAGCCCATTTTTTGGTCAAAGGCCCAAGAACGAAACATTTTGGGCTTTATATCTAGGGGAATTAGAAATCAAACCAAGATGCTGAAAAAGCCCAGACCTTTTTAAGCAGATTACAAATATAGCCATGATCTAAAGAATAAAATACCATTATTGGCAATTTAAAAAACTGACACACACAACTTTAGATAAAAAGCCCAGCTTTTGAGAAATTCGCATCACTTGATCTCTACCTCAAAAATGCAAGTCAGCAGATCTTTTTCTCAAGAGATCCTCCACGTGACTTTCTAACTTTAGAAACGTCAAAATTTTCAACTATCACAGAAGAAGTGAGGGAGGGTTAATGAAGACAGGTCTTACAGGAGAACTTCTCCACTTAGTAGCCAAGGAAAGAAGATCAAATCCCCTCTCAAATATGCAAAGAAGCTCTGCAGCAAAGCAGTTTATATTTCCAAGAGATAAGCAGGTTACATTTTCAAGAAAAGCAAAGGAGTTGTTCATCAGGAAAAGCAAACTGACCATTATGGCATATTGTATTTTTACAAGGGACTGACAAAGAACAAGAAGAGTTGGTTTTTCTTTCAGAAAAATCAAGGAAAATACCACCAAAGGAACTGACTGTTGATAGTTCTTCTCTGCCAGAACAATAACTTCCCTTTTTTGTGCATTTAAAGATTAAAAACCCCACTCGAGCATTTCCTATAAATATGAGAGGAGGTGAACAAATCAAAGGACAACCAAAAAATTAATCAAGACAAAAAATCTCGAAGTCATACTGACAAAATCAAAGGTGAACAGGTCAGACATTGAAGCAACCGAAAGCTTTGGAATCTGCGCCGAACCCTCTACGTGCCCGACATTCGCTAGGGGTATAGGGTTCGGCGCAAATTCCAAAGTGCAATTTGGGTCGGGTTGTCTTATACAAGAAACAAATCAGCTAGAATTCAAATCTCTGGTTCCAGTTCAATTCAGTTCAGAGAAACAGTTTTACAAAACGAGATTTCTCTTGTTACAAATTTGGTTCAGCACAAAGCCAAGTCAAGCAAAGTCCGGGTTTTTCCAAATATGAAAACCTCAACAAATTTACAGAAAGTCTTGGTCAAGCAGAACAGGTACCATAGCGCAGCTCCAGCTCAGTGACCATTAATCCAGCCACTTATGTCCTCTTCAGACTAAGGAAGCCTCAATTTTGCCCGTTCAACAAGCCTTCCATGGCTCGAAATAGTTTGAAGCTCTGCCAAACTCAAACATTAGTATCCATTTCCAGCTGAAACTTATTAGTTGAAGGTGTTGACGATCCAATCCAGCATAGACATATTCATTCCAGCCCAGTTCAGAGGCAACCATCCAGACAGAAATCGAAGTCCAACGTTCTGTTGTCTTTTTCGGAGTTGGAATTTCTCTTTTGAGTCTTGTAATAGGCAGTTCTGCTTACACAGTTTGTTTTCTTTTTATCTATTATGGCTAGAACTACCAGTTTTGTACTGTGAAAAATTGTGAAGTCCTCACCAGTCTGAGGCAAGAAAAGAACTTACTTGGGAGATATTCCTCACCCAAATTCACAATTGCCTTAGCCAAAGGAACTCAAGGGCAGACAGTATTGCAGATGGCACAACTCTTGGAACCACTCCACCAACAGCTGTGTTGTTTTCAGAGATGTCATACAAGAGGGAATAAAGGTGTGGAGGCTAAAACTAGCTGAGAAACCTCCCACAGTGACCACAGACCCTTTTCCCCAACCTCAAGTTAACATGGTCAACTTAAATTGGCCAGAACAGGAGAGAGGCAAGCTGATAGCAGAAGTCAGCCCCAACATAAACAGAAGAGTTACAAAGGAGGCAAATCAGAAACCAAAGGCAACCATCTCAGCTGGGGTAGTTCTGTGCAACAGATACAAATGCGAAAGTGAGTTGGAGATAACTTTGGATGAGCAAAGACAGCCTACAACCAGTGTCTTTGACATAATTGAAACATCATACCAACAGAGCTCTGTTCCAACCTCAACCAGAGACACAACTAGAAAGAAAGCTTATCAAAGGCTTGCCCAATGCATCAGAAAGATGACGAAGCAGCCAAAGAAGGAAATACCAATTAAAATGCCCAAAAATGATAAGCCTTTGGCAACTATCATAGAAGGCAGATGGTATTCTGTTGGAAAAAGTAGCAAGCCAACTTTGGAGCTAACTAGAACACAGAAGAGGAAAATCCATAGGCAACACTGCACATTCCTCAAGAACAGGGATAAAACATAGATGCTTCCAGATATCAGTTCTGCCAAGAATGAGAAAAAGCTAAAAGCAGGTTTTCAAGCCAAACAGGCAACATACAAACCAGAGGAGCTGACAAAAACATAAATCCCAGTCAAATCCATCACATCTCAAGAGATCATTACCTTCATAGAAGAACAGATTGTGCAAAGGTTGGCATACCAGAATCAATCACCACTGACAGGGGAACTTCCTTCATATTTAGAGAAATGCAAGATATGGCAGAAGGGCTCAACATCAAGCTATTTCAATCCACTCCTTACTATGCACAGGCAAATGGACAGGCAGAATCAAGCAACAAGGTTATTATCAACATCATCAGGAAAATGCTTGAGGAAAATCCAAGGCAATGGCATGAAAAACTGTCAGAAACCTTGTGGGCCTACATAACTTCAAAAAGAGAAGCAACTGGCATACGCAATTCTGCCCACGAAAATCGCAGTTCAGTCCATCAGAATTGACCAGCAACGTAATTTAGTTGGAGAAGACTACTCACAAGCAATGTTGCTAGAATTGGAAGGGCTGGATACAAGTAGAATTAATACCCTCAACAAACTCTTAGCAGGAAAATAGGTTGTGGCAAGAGCCTATAACAAGAGAGTTAGAAACAAGAGTTTTGAAGAACGAGAAATTGTCTGGAAAGTAGTTCTACCCCTCGTAACACATGTGGCTGGCTATGAAAAATGGTCACCCACATGGGAAGGTCCTTTCATAATCAAGCAAGTCCTTGGATTGGAGGCATACAGGTTGCAAGATCAAGATCGAGACATCCATGCTGCACCAATCAAAGGCAAATGGTTGAAGAAGTTCTATCCAACTATGTGGGATTCACAAGCAGTACAAACAGTCCTGGAATCGAAGTAGAGAGGGATGGAACTTTTGATTGATCATTTTAGTCGAAGTTTTGTAAATATTTATTTCTTGTTTTTTAAACTCTACTTATCTCTTGAAAACGTAGTCTGCTTATCTCTTGGAAAGGCCACCTATTTTAGTGCAGAGCTTATATATATATAGATTCTGAGCTTCTTTTTTTGCCCAAAAAAATAGAGAAGTCTTTCTGTCACTACTACAAAAAGTGAAAAAGACGACCAGAAAACAACGACGGTCTAAGTGAAAACCGTCGTGGTTTTTAAAAAGACGACGGTTCTAAAAACACCGTCGTGTAATACCACCTTAGACAACTAAAAAATGGGGATTCAAATGGCTGTTCAAAAACAACGATGTACCTAATTAAACAACCGACGTCTATTTGAAACAGATTTCCGCAGTGTAAAATCAAAGCCAACAAAGAACGGCAGAAGTTAGGAATCGACCGACGTAGAAAGTAAAGACGACGATTTCAATAAAAGCCGCCGTTTTTACTCATAAAATAACACGACGAGGTTTTTGTATAAGACGCCGTATAATTACAAACAAATCCACGGCTTTAAAATACAAAATATCGCCGTATTAAATTAATGTACAACGACGGAAAATATAAATATATCGACGTCATTCTCGTATAGTTCTACGACGTTATCTTTAAATCGTACTATAAAATTTAACGTCGTATTTATTCATTTTATACGTCGTACCTTTAATTTAAACCGTCGTCTTAATAAGAATTTTTGTTAACAATTTTTTTCTTTGATTTTCTTATCCTACGTCGGTAGATCTACTTAATGACAAGAATTGAAATAACCACGACGGTTTATATAGAAAACCGCCGACATAATCAGATTTTTCTGAGATCCCAAGGGTTACGAAATCTTACCAGATGGAACTCTGCTCCACATCATAATCTTAACAGATGACACAGATTTGCAATCAGAGAGACAATTTTTTGGAAGTTGATGATGTGTGTGCTTTTGTGTATCTACAAATATTATACCTAACGTCGTTGCAAATTTGCAATCAGAGAGACAATTTTCAACGACGGTTATATTATACCTAACGACGTTTAAAAAACAAATCAACGTCGCTCAACAAATATATTACGTCGTCTTAGTCTTACTTAAGACGACGAAAAACGACGACAGTAATACAAAAACAGTCGTTGTTTTTATATTCTTATTTTATTTAAATCTGTCATCCAAAAAAGAAACTTTACATATTCCAGAACATTAATTTCCTTCATTTTAAATTTCCTCCGGAAAAAAAAACTCTATTTATAACGCACTGTAATTGAAAAATAAACTGAAAGGTCACGGGAAAAAAAATTCTATTCATAATTTAAAAATTCAAATCCACGTCGGTTATATTAAACCTAACGACGTTAAATGAAAAGATTCCACGTCGCAAAACAAATATTGCGTCGTGTTAGTTAAAAACGACGGCATAACAAAAAACCGTCGTTGTTTCAAACTGAATTAATTTAAAATTTCTTCGGGAAAGCAAAATCTATTTATAATTTCAGTTTCTTTAACAGTTTGGTCCTTTATCTTTCTGCAGGACTTGTATAGTTCAAAGCATTGACAATGTCTTCATCATATCTCCCAGCAACTACTGATTCGATTGCTCATGCTTTAGAGGCCATCTGAAGCCATTTCTATTCTTTATCGCATTCTTGAAACCCATCTTCTTCTTCTGAAGCTCTACGGATAAAGGAAGAGGCTATCACAAATCTGACGGATCTTCTTAGCCAAGAAAATCAAGCAGAGGATCAGGCACATCTGATCTTCAGATTTCCCTGAGAAGCGAACTTTCCTTCGACAGCGAGTGGAGGCCAGGCTTGCATCTCTTTTGATGGAAAGCAAGGAGTATTCAGAAGCACTAAGTGTCCTATCAGGCTTGATCAAGGAAGTGAGAAGGCTAGTTGACAAGCTTCTTCTTGTGGACATAGATTTGATGCGAGTAAGCTCAATTTCTCTTTGAGAAAGACATCCAAATTATTGTCTTTGAGATGTGAGAGACAGTGTCTCTGAGAGAGGAAGAACTTGGAACCCTAAATGTAAACCTAAAATGAATGAAAGCGACAAATTTATAGAATAAATTTTTAAAACCAACGGCGGTCCTTACAAAAAAACCGCCGTTTAAATTGTAAAATCAACGCCGGTATGACCGACGTATATTACATAAATCCACGTCGGTAAATTAATAAAAACGACGTGTTAAATAATCTACCATGACGCGAGTTATTACTTATGTACTTTAATTTTTGAGTTTACTACGACGGTACCTACAACACTACTGTCGTATTTATTTACCACGTCCGAAGTTAAATGTACCGTCGTATTTTGTAATTTATACGTCGTAGTTATATGTAACCGCCGTATTATTTTTTTGAAATGGTTTTATATGTAAGCAACTTTTCGTCTACCTGACTTACACATGCACTGTTTCCAAACCCGATTAAAAATTTCAATCTCCCAGAGAAAACTTTTCGTCTTTTTTCCTTGTCAGAGCACTGTCAGAGTATCTCATCGTCTTCCTCTCGTCTTCTTCGTCGTCTCTGAACTTAAACATCGATCGTCTTCCTCTTGCTTTCATTGCACGCAAAAGGTAAGCTTTCATTTTCACTATTTTGGTTACTGTTTTGCATGCTCATACGTTTTTTGTTTGAAAAATCTTTTTACCTTTTTTTCTGGCCAAAATCATTTTACTTCTTTCCAAGTTTGATAAAATATACAGACAAAGAGGGAAAGTTTCCAACTTTGAAGACAACTACCTCAACTAAATAAGACGACGGTAGCTTCTTATTTACGTGGTTAAATATGTAGACCACGACGGTTCGTCAGTCGTTCTAGCGTCGTCTGAAAATTGACAAAGTTGTTTTTAAAATTATAGTCTTTTTTTTTATTTGCTTGTTTAATTGCAGGTTTGATTTCTCTGAACAATGGTTTTTGTTTTTCCCTAATTTGATAAAATATAAAGAAAAAGAAAGTAGGGTTGGTATCTAATATAGACGACAGTATATCTTATTGTTTTACGTCGTGTGAATGTTAATACCACGACGTGGTATTTTAGGGTTTTGGATCTGCAATCAAACATTCACAGAGAAAGAAAGAAGGGTTTTGGATCCTTATATAGACGACGGTATATTACTATTGACGTCGTGTGAACATAAATACCACGACGTTATATAAATAATGGTTTTAAACATTTATTACGTCTGAGATTATTTCATTGCGTCGTTTAAAATCATATCATACGTCGTATTTTATTAATAACCGTCGTTTGTGTTCTTAATCTTTTCCTGAAATATTTTCACTTGCAGTTTTGTCTGTTAAAATGGTTTCTCAACACCAAAGTAAGGATTCTGGCTCCAAGAAAAATGGAGGTAAGGAGCTTGGAATGGTAGCTCCTCAAGAGAAGTCTTCGAAGAAGATGAAGTCTTCGAAGAAGATGAAGTTTGCTTCATCATCTGCTGAGACAGAACCAACCAGCCAGACAACAATCTCTGATGATTCAAAGTCTGGTCGAGGTATGAGCACAATGCCTCGTGTTGTGAAGAGAAAACTTCAGAAACTGAGGCCAATTGTTGAGTACAATAAAAGGGGGAAAGGAATTGGCCAAGCACATAGTGAGATGCAGTCCTACATTGGTGTGTTGGCACGCTCCAGAGTTCCACTTGTGGACATGAAATGGTCTCAAATCCCCAAGGATATAAAGGAGCAGATTTGGGAAGCAGTTGACATGGCTTTTGTGGTAGGTCAAGGGGGCAAGAACTCTGTTTTATCTTCTGCTGCCAAGAAATGGAAGGATTTCAAGTCTACACTAACGAGGCATTATATCCTTCCATACACCAATGACAGGAGAAATTAAGCCAACCCCCTGAAACATATAAATTCATAGAGAAAGCACAATGGGATGCCTTTGTAGCTTCAAGGTTATCCAAAGATTTTGAGTCTGTGCATTCTCAACATGCACAGATTAGGGAGAAACTTGAGTACAATCATCGATTGTCTCGAAAAGGATATGCTGGATTGGAGGATCAATTGGAGGAAACCATGCCTGGGGTAGAAATTGATCGATCTACCTTATGGAAGAGAGCTAGACAGGACAAACATGGTAACATCCCGATCCAAAGGTGGCAGAGAAAGCAAAATTAATTGTAAGCCTACTCACTCTGTTTTAAATTTTTATTAAACTGTGAATAATTCTTATTACGTCTTATGTTATATTTTGCGTCGTGTGAATGATATTACCACGTCGAAACTTTTTAAAAAACGTCGTTAAAGGTCTAAATCAGGAATCACTACTCTGTTTTCTTTAATTATAGCATAAGATGTCGGTGGTTCATTTTCGCGTCGTGTGAATGATATTACCACGTCGAAACTTTTTAAAAAACGTCGTTAAAGGTCTAAATCAGGAATCACTACTCTGTTTTCTGTAATTATAGCATAAGACGTCGGTGGTTTATTCATTTCGTCGTTTTAAAAAACTAACCACGTCGGTATAACTACCGTCGTGATAAATTATAATAACGTCGGTTTATATGTTATTGCGTCGTGTGAAATTATATAATACGTCGTTTGTATATAAATAACCGTCGTGTGTTTTTTGTTCTTACTTTTTTATATATCTTTGTTTTAGGATGAATTGCAAAAACAAGTCTCGGAAGGCAAAGTCAGTGTATATGGCAGCAATGATGTGCTGACCATGGCTTTGGGCCCCGAGCATCCAGGCAGAGTGAGAGGAGTAGGTGCTGGGATTTCCCCAAGGCAGTATTTCAATTTACCCAAACCACAGAGGATGAGCTTTGACGACCGTTTGAAGGACAGTTTAAGAGTTCTCCTTCAAGAAGAGACTAAAAAGATGGAGGCTAAGGCAAGGGAAGAGGCTTTGAGGATGGAGGCTAGAACCAAACAATTGGTAGAGGCTGAGAGGGAGCATTTCCTGAGTCAGCTTTCCCAATTAATTCCCAATTTTGATCCAAGCATGCTTAAACCAAGAATTAGCCAAAGTCCCAAAAATCCAATGTCCGACAAAGCAAGCTGCTCTGGAGGTGATGTGAGATCCCTACATTTTGAGGATGATACTGCCAAAAATGGGAAACATCAGGAAGATGAAGAGAAGGAAGAAGAAAAAAAAGATGAAGAGAAGGAAGAAGAAAAACAAGATGAAAAGGAGAAAGAAGATGAAGAAAAGCATGACGACAAGGTATGTTCACATAACTTTGCCTTTTTTATTTGTTTTTCAAAATTTCAGACGTCGATATTTTTCTTTAAACCGTCGTTTGTTTACAACTTAGACGGCGGAATTTTTTTCTAAGACGTAATAAATTATTCACCACGACGGTTTTTTCACCGTCGTTTAAATTCTTTTCAGACGACGTTTTATTCCTTAAACCGTCGCTTTTATTGAATTACCACGTCATTTTTTTTATTTCTTTAAACAGGTTATTGAAGTTGGTGATTATTCAAATATGGAGGCGCCATCTTCTTTAAAAACCCTTTGTCGTTATGTGGAAACGACACTCGTGCCTGAGGATAAGACCCTGCAATTTACAATTGATAAGGAGGTGTTTGGTCGTGAACGCGATACCTTCCTCCTTGCCTGAAGATATTACACAATTTGCAGGCATGGAAGAAATAGGAGCTACTGTGGTTGCTGTATATATGAGGTTTGTCATTCTAAAATAATACGTCGTTGGTTTATTTATTGCGTCGTCTTAACTAACTAACCACGTCGTTAGTATGTACCGTCGTGATAAATATATTATAACGTCCTTTTCTATTTCAGTACGTCGTGTGAAATTTTATAATACGTCGTTTTGTTATACATAACCGTCGTGTGGTTTTTTGTGCTGACTTGTTTATATTATTTTATGTATTTAGGTACTTACATGATGTTTTGAAACAAGCAAATATGTGCAGCATGGTTGGCTTTATCGACCCTGCTACAGTTAGTGCCAACTCTGGCACAATAGCTGACAGATCACGATTGGTAGCAGCTCGACTTCAGAAGACGGACGGTGAACAGATTTTCATGATGCCTTACAATCCAGGGTTAGTCTCCTTAACAGGATTTTGTTTTTATGATTTTCAATAAATGACAGCGTATAAACTAACCACGTCGGTGTTTTATTTTATTGAGTCGTTTGAAACTACTAACCACGTCGGTAGTTATTTATCGTCGTGATAAATATATAATGTCGTCGATTGCTACTTTATTTCGTCGTGTGAAATATTATAATACGTCGTTTTTGTAAATAACCGTCGTTTTTATATTAATTTTGTGCAGCCGTCATTGGATCTTGCTGATTGTGAGAGCAAAGAGGGAAACCGTCTATTTTCTGGATTCTCTGCCCGGAAATCGTGTGGTCGATGAAGAGGCCAAAAACATCGTGAATAGTGCTATAAAAATATATAATTCTCACATAGCCAGAGCATGCCGTAAAGCAGTAATTTGGAAAACTCTGTCAGGCACACCAAAGCAACCCAGCAGTGTCGAATGCGGGTATTATGTGATGCGCTTCATGAGGGACATCATCATGGATCCTTCCTTGGCGTTTGAGAAGAAGGTAAGAAGAAATTACCTTCATACATTTCACGTCGTTTTTTGTATTATCAACGACGGTCATGTAAAATTACCGTCGTTGAATAGATATACTACGTCGGTTATGAAAAATATCGTCGTCTGTGATTGAATTTCTTTTTATTTATAAACCCTAATAGTCATTGTTTATGCAGTATGCCAAGGGAAACGAGGAAGCGCCATACCCCCAAGAAGCAATTGATGAAGCCCGGAATGAATGGGCAGAGTAGATTTCAATAACGTCGTCTTCTCATGTATTTAAAGACGTCATATTTTTTCTTGTCGTGAAAATTATATTTAACGGCGTAGTGTTTTAGTTGTCGTCGTTGTATGTCTATCTTGCGGCCTTGTTCTTTTAATATGTGTCATATTTTTCCTTTTTAACGACGGTGATTTGTTTGAGTTGGTCGTCTATTCTCATCCTCGACTATTTTTTAAAACTTTAGCAGACTAAACACGTCTGTTTTTATTTGTTTTCGACGTTGTTTTATTTAACAACGTCTAATATTTATCGTCGTTGTTTGTTTCTGAAAATAGGACGTATAAATTTTGTAATACGACTCTCATATATTTGTAAACGACGTTGTTTCGTTGTTCAACGTCTACTCTATAAATACATACGTCGTAAATAATGACACTGACAACTATTTCCAAGTCATCTTTTATAGAAAAATCGAAGTGGAAAATTTATTTTACGACGGGTGTTTGTATATAGGCGACGTAGTAGGAATCAATAACGTCGTCTTCTAATGTATTTAAAGACGTCATATTTTTTATTGTCGTGAAAATGATATTTAACGGCGTCTTATTTTAATTTTCGTCGTTGTATGTCTATCTTGCGGCCTTGTTCTGTTAATATGTGTCATATTTTTCCTTTTTAACGACGGTTTTTTTAGAGAGTTGGTCGTCTATTCTCATCCTCGACTGCTTTTTTAGATCTTTTTGCAGTCCAAAGACATCGTTTTGTATTTGTTGGTGACGTTGTATATTTTAACAACGACGGTGATTTAGCGTCGTGGTTTATGAGGGAAAAGATGACGGTGGATTCCACGACCATTGAAAAACCGAATACACGACGGTGATTTACCGTCGTCTTTTTGCTTTTTTGTAGTAGTGTGTAAGATCTGCCTTCATTAATTTCTTATCAACCTCTCTGTATTAGTTGAAAATTTTGACTTTTCAAAGCCAAGTAGTCACGTGGGGTTGTTTAGAAAAGATCTTCTGATTTTGCCGATCTTTCTGTGGTAGAGATTAAATGGTGTAAAAAGGTTGGGCTAGTCTCTTTTCTTAGTGGATAAAAAGCCCCAAATGTTTTTGTCTCATGGCCCTTTTCTGAAAAAGAAATGGGCTGGGTGTGTTGGAAATTGGCCCAATCTTAAGAAAGACTCTGGTGGCTGCCCAATATTTGACATGGGTTTTTTGATTTTGGGCTCTCGATTCTAATTTCAGTGAAAAGCCCAAACTGCTTGGATCCTAAGATTGCTTTGTCTTCCTAGGCCTCCAGTGCTGGGTTGGGCGTGCAGATTTTGGCCCAAACAAGACCACTATGAGAACTGGCTGTTGATAGTTCTTCTCTGCCAGAATAATAACTTCCCTTTTTTGTGGCATTTAAAAAGAAAGATTTGTTTGAAAGATCTGTCACCCATTATTAAAGATTAAAAAACCCCACTCCAGCATTTCCTATAAATATGAGAGGAGGTGAACAGATCAAAGGACAACCAAAAAATCAATCAAGACAAAAACTCTCGAAGTCATACTGACAAAATCAAAAAATCAATTGATCTCAAGAAACCTTCAGACACTAAAGCAACCAAAATCTCTTTGACCTACAAACAAATCAGTTAGAATTCAAATCTCTTGTTTCAATTAAGTTTAGAGAAACAGTTTTACAAAGCGAGATTTCTCTCGTTACAAATTTGGTTCAGCACAAAGCCAAGTCAAGCAGAGTCCGAGTTTTTACAAAAATGAAAACCTCAACAAATTTACAGAAAGCCTTGATCAAGCAGAATAGGTACCATAGCGTAGCTCCAGCTCAGTGACCATTAATCCAGCCACTTAAGTCTTCTTCAGACTGAAGAGGCCTCAATTCTGCCTGTTTAACAAGCCTTCTATGGCTTGAAATAGATTGAAGCTCTGCCAAACTCAAACATTGGTATCGATTTCCAGCTGAAACTTATCAGTTGAAGGTGTTGACGATCCAATCCAGCATAGATATATCCAGTCTAACACAGTTCAGAGGCAACCATCCAGACATGTATTAGATCAGAGTCTACCAATGGTTGTCAAGCCAATGATGAACTTTACCCTACCATCACAGGATTAAATCAAAACAGGTGAACATGGAGTAAATAATTCGGCTTCCAGTCACAAGACACCATGTGGATAAGAAGAATATCTTCTAGTTCAATTAATTGAGCCCATTTATTTGGAAAATTAATTGATACTAAAAATCGGGATATTATCTTAAATATGAGATATTATCTTTATATATTATCTTTATTTTAAAAAGATAATATCACCAATTAAGATATTATCCTAATTTTAAGATATCATCATCAAATTAGGAGATTTGATCCTAATCAAATCCCTAATGGACTCAATCTCTACAATTTGGGGAAAGAATAAATTCCTTTCAAATATGAATTATTCTTTGAAAAACCTTAGATGACTAGAGCCCTATAAATACATGGCTTCATTCAACACACATTATAATCTGAAACCTAGCACTAAAACACTCAAACTTCTCCACTCTCTCTCTCTCTCTCTCTCTCCTAGCCGACGGTATCCCTAACCACCGGCCCTCTCCATTTTGTCTCTCCACAAGGTTCGGGCCACCCGGTTCTCACCCTAAAGAAAACTCCGTACCCTTTTTGAGCTATAATTTCACCTAGATTCAATCGAACTAACTTAGGGATCGAAGGGTCTTTGGCCAACACCCCCTGGGTGTGGTCTATTTACTCCGGTCTTTTTCACAAGAATCGAGGAAGAGAGAGAAGGAAATTCTAGAGACGAAGGATCTTCAAGCGGACATTCTCCCTTGAGAATATTTGCACAAACAACATTCTCACTAGAACCTTGCTCCACCAAACAATGGTTAGGATCCATGTCCATTTTAATTGAAAATATCCATCCAGTCTAGCCCACCAAACAGGGCCTAATGGGTTTGACAAAGATGTCATCATTACTGCTCCATGATTTTAATGGAGGCTTCAATTCTGGTCCTTTTCATTTGCATAAAATAAAAAATTAAACTAAATAAATAAAACCCACATACGTGAAGAATGAAGAATTCAAAGTGGGAGGAAAGGGCGGCCATTGCGAGTCAACATTAAAAATAAAAAAATAATAAAAAAAAAGAGACATGAACTTTGGGTTTGAAGAGAGAGATTTCATACCTTAACTCAAATGAATAATATGCTGCCCTAGGAGATTTTGTACTTTTAAATGCAACAGGAACAGAGCCTTGGAGAGACACCAACAACCAACAATAGAGAGAGAGAGAGAGAGAGAGAGAGAGAGAGAGAGAGAGAGAGAGAGAGAGAGAGAGTCAATTTGATTTCTATGGAGAAAATGAACGAGATTTGGAAAGAAAAAAACTGAACAACCAAGAGAGATAGAGAAAGAGACCCGAGATTGACAGAGAGAGAGCAAACAAGAAAGACAAAGAGAGACACTGTGAACAAGAGAGAGATGGCGTGAATGCCGGAGAGCGGGAGAGAGCGTTGGGAGTTGGGCAAAAGTCACATATTATAAGAAGGTTATATGACAGGACCCAATCCAAATTCCACTTCGGAATCTATGTCGAACTCTGCACGTATCCAACACTTGGCAGGTGTTAGACACATTTGTCCAAACTACCCCTTTTACCCTGAACTACAAAACAAAACCACCCTCAAGGATTTAACTTTTGCCAAAAAACGGGTAGAGTCTCCCTTGGAAAACGGGCATTTCCCAAAAAAATTCCACCTGCAACAAAATGTAGTTAAAGTTGAGAATCAAATCCCAAACATTCAGCAAGCATCAGATAAATAAATCTGAATGGCCTCAGGCCTCATTATACCACATAAATCATTCATCCATTTGAATCTGGTTTCAACTCTTAGAACAGTATGGATACGTTATCAATTGCCAACATGACCAAACTGAGCAAATTTTCAGCACTTGCTTCTATGGCTGCACCTAGTAACTCTAGGTTGCCTACGTACCCTTACCAAGGGATCAAGCCACACATAATTCTTTCACTTTTCATCTTTCCTTCAAAACTGGCATAAAGCTCATGTACACAAATAAAGAACAAAACCATTCATTTCTCCAACTTTCAACATAAATTATAAGTATACATAGGTAATTTAATCAACTAAAATCGAAAAACCTTCATAAGTAACTCAAATCAATCCGATGAAACTCAAGCAAGGGCTATTGATTTCAAAACAATCTTCCACTCATCCCATACATGCATATATATATATATATAGTCGTCATAGGAAGACAGTTAGACAAGATAGAGACCAAAGTTGATAAGTTTCTTCCTTCTGAACCAAAACTTAAGCATAAAGAAAAACCTTTAGTTCAATTCCAAGATTTGAAACCTGCACATTCACTTAGGACCTCTACCACTATGAGAAAAATTGAAGGAATGCTTGAGCAATTAACTCCTGTCAAACCTGAGAAGTCTAGTCTTAAAACTCTTGATTCTTCTACGACCTTAGTCATCCATTCGGATAGTGAGTCTGATGAAAGCATGGAAACCATTGAGTCTAGTAATATTTCCAAAATTGAAAATGCATTCAGAAATCTAGAACTAGAGTCTGAGTTAAAAGTCAAAAGATTAACTAATAAAGTCAATCCTACTAGTCTAACAAAAAATTGGTATCCTAAGCCTACACCTCCTGATATCCAATTTGAAGAGAGAAATAATTTGAGTCAATTTTCTGTTTCTTCTGATAAATTATATGAATGGAATATTGATGGTTTATCTGAGCAAGAAATAATAAATAAATTAACTCATATGTCCATGGTTGCTAATAGTTATATAACTAATCACAGTTTGCACCAATCTGAGATAGTTCCGTTATTAGAAACTGGTTTCACCGGAACCTTACGTTCTTGGTGGGATAAGCATTTAACCAATGAATCATGTAATAATATAATTCATGTAGTTAAGTCTGATGAAGAAGGTCTTCCTTTATTTGACCAAAATATAGGTCGTGGTATAGAAGATGGAGTCAACTGTCTTTTGTACACTATAGTTGAACACTTTATAGGAACATCTAGTCATACACAGGCCAGAATACATGATCAACTAAGTAATTTAAGATGTCCTCAATTAAGCGATTTTAGATGGTATAAAGATGTTTTTATTTCCAGAGTAATGGTAAGAGAAGATAGTAATCAAGCCTTTTGGAAAGGAAAATTTATTAATGGTTTACCGAATTTATTTGCCCATAAAATCTGAACAGTTTTAAGTAATGAGTTCGGACACATTGATTATGATAATTTAACTTACGGTAATATAATAAGTACAATCAACCAAGAAGGTATGAAAATGTGTATAGATATGAAGATTAATAAACAAATTCAATCTGAACGAAAATCTGCTAAATATGAGTTAGGTAATTTCTGTGAACAATATGGTCTAATTGCCACTCCTCCTTCTAGAAAAAATAAATATAGTTCTCCTCGTCATATCCGTCAAAAACGCCATTATGAAAGAAAAAGAAAATTTTATCGACACAATAATGAGTCTAATGATTTTTACAAGAAAAGAAAATATTACCCTAAGAAAAAGAGGTCCAACACACCAAAAGATAAGAAAAGTAGCCACTTTAAGAAAAGAACCGACAAAAGTAAAGTAAAATGTTTTAAATGTCAAAAGTTTGGCCATTATGCTAATGAGTGTAAGGTGAAAGATGCTATCCGACAATTACAAATTACAGAAGCGGAAAGAGCCAATCTAATTAAAGTCCTTGAATTACGCAACTCTGAGTCAAGTGAAAATGAAACCATGGTTAGCAATATTGAGTCAGACAACTATGAGTCCTCAACATCTCAAATAAGTTCTCCCCGAGTCCAATTAGGATGTAGAGATAAATGCTGTAGCACTTTAAACTCACTCTCTGTTTTAACCAAGCAAGAAGAACAAGAAGAATTATTAATTGATTTAATTAGTAAGATAGAAAACTCTGAGTTAAAATCTGAGTACCTAAAAAAGCTTAGGAAAATTATCACCCAGGAAACAAGTCCAAGTCATCCAGGTCCCTCAATCAGTCTCAATACTACTTTAGAACGGTTTAACAAGAAAAAGGAGTTGTCTTTACAAGACTTGCAATCTGAGGTAAAAATAATTAAAAAAGAAATAATTGAATTAAAACAATTAAGTTGTAAGTTACAAACTGAAAATTATGAAATTAAGCAAAGTCTAACTTCTTTATTACAAAAAGAATCCTCTGAGTCAAACAGTCAACCCGGTAGCCCAGCACATTCTGATAAGTCCTTCCACGAAGAACAAACTATTAATTTAATTAAACAAGTAAATTTTAGAAAATGGTATTCCAAAGTTACAATAATTGTTAAAAACTTTGAGTTTAACACAGTTGCTTTATTTGATTCCGGAGCTGATCTTAATTGTATCAAAGAAGGATTAATTCCTACTAAGTATTATAAGAAATCTAAGGAATCTTTAAGCACTGCTTCAGGAAAATTACTTCAATTAAATTATGAGATTCCGAAAGTCCATGTATGTCAAAATAGGATTTGTTTTAAAACCTCTTTCGTTTTAATCAAAAACATAACTGATGAAGTCATCCTAAGCTTACCTTTCATAAGTCTACTCTATCCTCTTCAAGTTGAATTTGATGGAGTTGTTTCAAATCATTTAGGAGAAAGAGTTAAGTTTGAATTTTTAACTAAATCTGAGTTACATAATCTAAAGCATTTACAAAAAGATGATTTTTCTAAGGCAATTACTTTAATTAATGATAAGACTAATCATTTAAGTCATCTTCAAGAAGAAGTTAAAACTAAACGATTAGAGTCTCAATTAAGTAGTCCTACTTTACGAAAAGAAATTGAAAGATTTGAGAAGAAACTAATATCTGAAATATGTTCTGATTTACCTACTGCTTTTTGGCATAGAAAGAATCATGTTGTGAAATTACCTTACATTAAGAACTTTTCTGAGAAAAATATACCCACTAAAGCCAGACCGATTCAAATGAGCCACGAAATGATGGAATTTTGCAAAACTGAGATTAATGATTTGTTACAAAAAAATATAATTAGAAAAAGTAAGTCTCCTTGGTCCTGTCCTGCTTTTTATGTCCAGAAAAATGCTGAGTTAGAAAGAGGATCACCGCGTCTAGTTATTAATTATAAGCCACTTAATACTGTGTTAGAATGGATTCGCTACCCTATTCCTAACAAGAGAGATTTAATTAATCATCTAGGTAAAGCTGCTGTTTTTTCTAAATTTGATATGAAGAGTGGATTTTGGCAAATACAAATTGATGAGTCTGATAAGTATAAAACTGCTTTTGTTACTCCTTTTGGTCATTATGAATGGAACGTTATGCCTTTTGGATTAAAGAATGCACCAAGTGAATTTTAAAATATAATGAATGAGATCTTTCATTCTTACAGTCATTTTTCCATAGTTTATATTGATGATGTACTTATTTTTTCTGAGTCTATAGAGCAGCATTGGAAGAATCTGCATAAATTCTTGCACATAATTAAGTCAAATGGATTAGTTGTCTCTACTAAAAAGATTAAGTTATTTCAGACTAATATTAGATTCCTTGGTTTTAATATCTGTAAGGCCCAGATTCGTCCCATAGACCGAGTTATCCAATTTGCTGATAAATTTCCTGATCAAATACTTGATAAAAATCAATTACAAAGATTCTTAGGTTCTCTCAATTATGTTTCTGATTTTTACCAAAATCTAAGACAACAGTGTAAGCCTTTGTTTGACAGGTTACAGAGTAATCCTCCTCCCTGGTCACCTGTTCACACTGAGATTGTCAAACAAATCAAGAGTCATGTTAAGACACTTCCTTGTCTAGGCATTCCAGCCCCAAATACTTTCAAAATAGTTGAAACAGATGCTTCTGAGTTAGGTATTGGGGGTATTCTTAAGCAGAAATCTCATTCTATTCCTTCTGAGCAAATTGTTCGTTTCCATTCTGGTATTTGGACTAAGTCGCAATCTAATTATAGTACTATCAAAAAAGAAATACTAGCTATTGTATTATGCATTACTAAATTTCAAGATGATTTATTAAATCAGAAGTTTTTATTACGAGTTGATTGCAAGTCTGCTAAGCATGTATTAGAAAAAGATGTTCAAAATATTGCATCAAAACAGATTTCCGCACGTTGGCAAGCTATTTTAAGTATATTTGATTTTGACATTGAATACCTGAGAGGCAGTGAGACTTCTGTTCCTGATTTTCTTACTAGAAAATTCTTGCAGGATAAGCAATGGCCGGAAGCAAAGATAAACAGAAAATGAGTCAAGAATCACCCAGAATCCTTCCTGCATCATTGAGTCAAAAACCTACCCAACCTGAGCCCTCTTCTGTTATCCCTTATCCTGGTCACTCTCCTATTCCTGTCCTTAATCGCTTCAGTCCCTGAGGATCAACAGTCACCCAAATGAGACCTAATTACCAGTCCGCTTTAGTTTCTAGTTATGATCCTTTCCAGTTACCACCAACTGCTACACCTATTTCCTCATCCCAGTATTATCCTAAATCTTCTCCCTATGTCCTTAAGCATACAACTAACCTTTTAATTCTTGAACCCCATATTCCTAAGTCAATGAGCCCTGCCATGATTGCAGATCACCATTTCCCTAATGGTTTCCATTACCTTCCTCACAGTCCTTATAAGTCCCTAAAATTTTACCGAGAAATCCTCCATGAAACAAAATCTGTTGATATTAAGCCCATTCGTGATAAAAAAGACCCTACAAAAATTATTTATCACTCCCTTTACATCCACCAAATTCTGAGCCAAAAAAGTTGGGGATCCCGTCCTCATGAGCTTAGAACCCTTCCTTCAAAATTCCAATACAATTATGCTGATTATGTTGAGTCCTGGTATTATATCTTTCTGCACCAGACACCTGAGTTTTCTCATTTCTGGTTCATCAATTTTGACAGTAAATTTTGAAGTGAGCTTCCTTACTGGTTCCTCCATTGGTGGGACACCCATGGTCCTAAGTCTGACATTCTACCTTCTGAACTTTCTGAGCTGATAACTTATTTTGCTAAGAAATCTAAGTTCCTTGAGCATGATTTATTCTTTCCCACTCCCCTACTTTTTATTGTTCGTTATAAAATCCCTTGGATTATGAAATGGAATTATACAGTTAATCGGGACACCAGATTCTTCTCTCGTCAGTTTTTTGTTAAGTGGTGGGACCGTTTTTGACAGGACCCGACCCAATTTCCACTTTGGAATCCGAGCCAAGTCCTGTGCGTGTCCGACATCTGGCAAATGTCGGGCACAAATAACCTTTTTACCCTTCTTACTTCAAATTTTCTTTAAAATTTCCTTAGACTTCTGCCGAAAATTCGGCAGAGTCTCCCCTGTATTTTGACCATCCTCAAAACGTTTCACCTGTTAAACATTCAACTAATCCACACCAACTGCCAGAATAATTCAAATAACAAAATCCCAACTCCAATTTTTCAGTTTCAACGAGATATCAGAGCACTTTCTAAATTTCAAGGTTTCAGGGATTTTCTATAAACCCTACCTGACTTGAAGCACTGAGGTTATGAGTGGCCCGGTGGTGGATCCCGCGTACGTCTACAGCCTGGGGGTGAAAACAGTTTGAAGATGTGAGTGGACCAACATAAGAATTCTTAAAAATAGTTTAATAATCAAAATAACCCTCTCTATAGAAATTCTTAAATAAACTGAATACGCACCTTCCATTTAAAGCTTACTAAACTCAAAGCATTCCATATAAATCATAACCAAACTCGATAAATTTTACTCAAAAGCACTGAAATCAAGGTTGTATAAAATACTGAAATCAAATTTGTATAAAAGCACTGTACTCGAGCCTTGCATAACTGAACAAACTGTATAAATGTATTAATGCCTGGAAACTCAGAAAAGCTGATATAAAATAACTGAAAATCATAATTATATAAAAGAAACTCAAAATCCTTTGAAAATACCACCAGTTTGTACCCCTGTCATTTCCGTCAATTCCCTGGCAGGTCTCGGGCGTCACACAGGCTACCCGAGCCGCAAACTGGCGAAATCAGGGGACTATGATCAGCCTGTCCGCCGGCAGATTCTCGATGACACCAAGTCAACTCGAGTCGCTCTGGCAGGATGCAGGGGACCGTAGTCAGCCTGATCCGCAATCCTGGCAGGTCTGGGGGACATAAAGTCAGCCGAGCCGCAATCCTGGCAGGTCTCGGGACACCAAGTCTGCCGAGCCGCAAATCCTGGCACTCACGGTCCGAGCGTCCCCGAAACTCGTGAGGCAAAGTCAAGTGCACTGACTGAACTATAATCAGACTGGATGTCCGTAGACATCGGTCCGACTCTGGGTAATCACCATAAAGAAAATGGGTACGAGGTGGGTTTAAAATAGATTCCTTTAGAAAATCCAGTTAAAACTGAAACCTCAGATTGTGCTGCTGTCTCATTTAATTTCAAGCTCAAACTCTGTTTCTATAACTTATAAATAAGCAGCACATATTTATAAAACTGTTACTGTACTGATCATATTCAGAACTGTAGTAAAACTTGCTCAAGATCAAATAAGAAATTTATTCAATAAACTCATTTCTGAAAACTTATTTATATAAAATCAATATAGAGTCATTTATAAAACTTATTTATATACAAGCACATCAAATCATTTATGAAATCTGATTTAGGAAAGAAGGTCCACTCACAGATGGTCCGAGCTACTTCGACCCCTCGAAAGTCTCTTTTCCAATTCTGTCGGGCTCCTGGTGCCTGATTACCCCGAAAGATTAAATTAGTAAACTGCTGAGTAAAACGAATTTCAACTAAACACCCTGCCCCCGGCTCCTAAAAATACGTGCTTTTCAATTCAAATTACTCCTATGCCCACATTAGCCTTTTCGGATAGTTGGACTAGTTTTGGGAGGTCCGATACTCAGCTAAGCGATAACTGTCAGATCGGCCGACCCGGGACCCGTGGGGTCCACGATCTCCGATGGCCAATCTGGACTTCCCTGAAGGTTTCTCATAGAACGGGAACCATGTTCTGCGAATTTGGTCCGAAACGGACGGTCGGATTGGCCAAAATCGCATTATCGCTTAAAACCCTAACCCTAGCCCCAGGGTTCGCGATTCCGGAGTATCCGGGACTCCGATTCGCAATCCGTCGAATCCTACGCGATCCTGAAGTCACGTAGACCGACATATCCAAAATTCAGCGCGATCCAACGATTACACGACACTGCACCCACGAATCGCGCAATATGGAAAATCCGTTCGGGGCTCAAACGGACTCCGAATCGAGATCCGCAAAATCCCACGCGTTCGTGACGACACGAGGACCTCAAAACTGGCCAGAGCCATGCCACCACCCTGGCCCACGCGCTGCCACACGCGCGGGCAGATCGGGTGTCCAAAGCGATTCGGGTGTGCCGAAAAATCGTGGAACCGAGACTCCAAACTCCTACCCTAGGTAAAACACCCCATTTGGAGTCACTTTTGTTCTTGGACAACCCCCAAAAATTGACCGGAAATGGTAGTTTCGAGCGGCCGAAGTTCGGCCGAATTTTTAAGTTCAACATCGAACCCCTTAGAGCTAAAATCGATCGAGACCCACATGCCCATCAGCTAGAACACGAAAAATAGCTGAGAAACCATACCTTACTCGATCGATTTGGTGGAGAAACGGAAGAGAAATCTGAACTGGAAGTTTGAACACCACAGTCGGCAAAAATGGCCGATTCTGGCCAAAATCCGGTGCCCCCGCGGCTGATGTTGGTCGGGGAAGGACAGAGGGAGAGCTGGGGTTCGATTGGCACCGGTGCCGGAGATCGGCATGGTCGATGGCGGCCGCTAGGTCGGCTGGAAGGACGAGAGGTCGCGGCGAGCTGGCTGCGAGAGGAGAGAGAGAGGACTGACGGGGGAGAGGAGAGAGAGAGCTATAAAAATCTGACTTTTTGACCAAATTACCATTTTGCCCCTCGTGGTTTTTAGACCATAACTTCTTCGTTACGGTTCCGATTCGGGTCTACTTCGTGTCTACGAACTCCTTTCGCCGCGCTCTACGCAATGGCGTAAGCGGAATTCCCAAATTCTTTCTCGATCAAAAAGTCACATTTTCCCCCTTTAAATAATGCGAGGGCAAAATTGTCTTTTCGCTAAAAGATATTTTCCTTACTTTTTAGATATTTTCTTTCTTTTTAGATATTTTGTTTTGGGTTCTTATAGTTTTGAAATCCCACGAATTGCTGAGTACGTCTATCGTGATTTCCCACAAGTTCCCAAGCATGAGCCCTCTCTTAAGCATGAGCCTTCTTCTCCTCATTCTTCTCAGACTGCACTCTCAGTTGAAGGAAAGTCTAAGGCTGAGCTTCAAGATATGGCCCAACAAATACTTCTCCGAGCCTCCCAAATGAATGATGATGAAGATATTAAGTCACAGTCGTCGTCTAGTTGCCTGCCTCATCAAGAAACTCCTGATCGCCCTTTGAGATGGTCTGAATATCCCCATGGTCAAGACCCCAATGATGCCTTTGCAGAAGCCTATACAGCCTATGATTTGAATTCTGATTGATGAGATGCCAAAGCAAGATTCCTGAGTAAAAGCTTAAGTGAAAAATGAGCCAGCCGAAAAAATTGAAAGTTGAATTGAGCCAGCCGACAAAACCGAAAGTTGAATCAGTCAAAGCTACAGTCAAAGTTGAATCAGTCAAGACTACAGTCCTCTCATGTCTCCACAGTTAAAGAATACAATGATACTTTAGTTTCTTTTGTTTTTACCCTAGTTACTTTTGTTTCACCCGAGTTATCTGATTTCTATTTATAGGGGCTCCGGCCTCAGTTGTAAGCATCGAAAAATTTTAGTTTCTCAGTTTAAATGTTCTCTCAGAAACAATGATCTGAAGAACGCAACTAGGAAGCTATCTTTTGTAAGCCATTCTCATAAGCCTATGCTTATTTTAAAAGTTATCAATATATTTTGAGTATTTTGAGTAAATATCATTATGTTTATATTTCATATGTTTATATTTTCATTAATAAGATTCATGCATAAATTGCGAATTATTTATTATTTCTGTTTTCTTTTGTTCTTTTCATACACTAATATTAATATGTTTCTCTGGTTCTAGACCCCTTCTGGTATCAGAGCCGTAAGAGTTGTAAGAGTTTGTCTAAGTCGCAACTCATCCAACCTAGGTGGCTGGTTTAGGCTTTCTGAGTTGAAGTTATTTTGGTTTCTCCTTCTACTTCCTTTTATTCTTCAAGTCATTTCTTGGTTTCTTCTCTTAAGGTCTGACCCGTAAATCTTTTTTCCAAACGATAAGTCCCGAGGTTAGGGCCCGAGCGGTGGGTAGGAGATAGAAAATTAGAGAAAAAACCCGGCAAGTTTCTTGTTGAATAAATAGTAAGTTTTAGAGTCACCATTTATCTTCTTCTTCAGTCAACCAACCAAACACTTGAGTAATTATGAGTCGCTTCTTAAGAACAAATTCTTGTAGTTCGAGCAGTTCTAGAACCTCTATTGGTCGTCTACCTGAGATAGTAAATGAGGAACAATTTGAATATAATTCTAGTAATGATGAACAATTAGATTTTCGAGACTGGAATATACCTCGAGTACCTAGTCAAAAAATGGTCGCTTTCTAGCTTTAATTCTACTACATATGTTAACAGTAGAGCAAGTTTATGCCTTAAGCAAAGAACATGAGTCATGTCAATTACTTAATCTTGAGTCTATTAAGAAACATAAACAAGATGGTAATAATTTCTTACATATTGGTCTGGTTCAAGTTGTTGTTAAGCCTCTAACTAGATTAGGATTACAAGCTTCTATTCTGTTATGTTTACGTGATGCTAGATTTACTGAGTTTAATGATAGTGTTCTTGGAATGATTGAGTCAAGTTTATGTAATGGCCCTGTCCATTTTGATTGGTACCCTGATTTTACGGTAAGTCTAAATGATCCACATATTCTTAAAACTTTAACCTTAAATATTAAAACTTCTGGATATAATGTTCTTTCCGGTACACAGCCTTTAGCTTTAGTCTATCGAATTTATTGTAAGGTTACAGGCACTAATATGAATTTCCAAGCTTTAAATAAAAGTCCTAAAGACCAAACACTTTTAATCCAAAGTTGTACACCTGATGCTAATATTAGGATCCCACATACAGTTAAATGGTCTGAGATTAGTTTACCTGTTGATTGGACTTTAGTTACTGAAAGTCAACCTGCACCAATTCAACGAAGTATAAATAATTTAGATTTTATTCAACAATATCCATATGGTACAGTTAAGATTAATTTTGGAAATCAACACGAACCTTTAGTTCAACCTAAATCTAATGTCCAGTTGCACCAGTTACCTACGCCAAGTCAATCTAAGAGACATGTTCCTGCTAGGCATTCTTTCACTGCTTCTTCTTCTACTGATATAAGAGATTTAGAAATAGAAAAAACCTTAATTGATTTAAAATTGGAATCCCTAAGAAAAGCAGCACAAGTGAGTCATCCTTGTTATGGAACTCCTCTAGCCCCTCCAGTTCAAAAAGAGTCCAAAACTGAGTCTCCGCCTACTTCACCCACTCAGTCAGATTTCTTGCCAGTGAGTTTAATGCCCAAGTTTTAGATCAACAATTAAGAGTTCTTAAAAAATCCAAGCCTTTCAAAATTAATTGGAAAAAATTAGATGATCACTATCATCATCCTGAGCATAAGTCCAGAAAAGATAACTACCATACGATAATTCCTGATAAAAATGAAAGACAAAAAATCTTTAATAATTGGAAAGATTCACTACTACAAAAAGTGAAAAAGACGACCAGAAAACAACGACGGTCTAAGTGAAAACCGTCGTGGTTTTTAAAAAGACGACGGTTCTAAAAACACCGTCGTGTAATACCACCTTAGACAACTAAAAATGGAGATTCAAATGGCTGTTCAAAAACAACGGCGTACCTAATTAAACAACCGACGTCTATTTGAAACAGATTTCCGCAGTGTAAAATCAAAGCCAACAAAGAACGGCAGAAGTTATGAATCGA
Organism: Prunus dulcis; assembly: GCF_902201215.1. Lineage (NCBI taxonomy): Eukaryota > Viridiplantae > Streptophyta > Magnoliopsida > Rosales > Rosaceae > Prunus > Prunus dulcis. The sequence goes on along the minus strand of NW_023010008.1, from coordinate 6,841 downwards.
CCGACGTAGAAAGTAAAGACGACGATTTCAATAAAAGCCGCCGTTTTTACTCATAAAATAACACGACGAGGTTTTCGTATAAGACGCCGTATAATTACAAACAAATCCACGGCTTTAAAATACAAAATATCGCCGTATTAAATTAATGTACAACGACGGAAAATATAAATATATCGGCGTCATTCTCGTATAGTTCTACGACGTTATCTTTAAATCGTACTATAAAATTTAACGTCGTATTTATTCATTTTATACGTCGTACCTTTAATTTAAACCGTCGTCTTAATAAGAAATTTTGTTAACAATTTTTTTCTTTGATTTTCTTATCCTACGTCGGTAGATCTACTTAATGACAAGAATTGAAATAACCACGACGGTTTATATAGAAAACCGCCGACATAATCAGATTTTTCTGAGAACCCAAGGGTTACGAAATCTTACCAGATGGAACTCTGTTCCACATCATAATCTTAACAGATGACACAGATTTGCAATCAGAGAGACAATTTTTTGGAAGTTGATGATGTGTGTGCGTTTGTGTATCTACAAATATTATACCTAATGTCGTTGCAAATTTGCAATCAGAGAGACAATTTTCAACGACGGTTATATTATACCTAACGACGTTTAAAAAACAAATCAACGTCGCTCAACAAATATATTACGTCGTCTTAGTCTTACTTAAGACGACGAAAAACGACGACAGTAATACAAAAACAGTCGTTGTTTTTATATTCTTATTTTATTTAACTCTGTCATCCAAAAAAGAAACTTTACATATTCCAGAACATTAATTTCCTTCATTTTAAATTTCCTCCGGAAAAAAAAACTCTATTTATAACGCACTGTAATTGAAAAATAAACTGAAAGGTCACGGGAAAAAAAATTCTATTCATAATTTAAAAATTCAAATCCACGTCGGTTATATTAAACCTAACGACGTTAAATGAAAAGATTCCACGTCGCAAAACAAATATTGCGTCGTGTTAGTTAAAAACGATGGCATAACAAAAAACCGTCGTTGTTTCAAACTGAATTAATTTAAAATTTCTTCGGGAAAGCAAAATCTATTTATAATTTCAGTTTCTTTAACAGTTTGGTCATTTATCTTTCTGCAGGACTTGTATAGTTCAAAGCATTGACAATGTCTTCATCATATCTCCCAGCAACTACTGATTCGATTGCTCATGCTTTAGCGGCCATCTGAAGCCATTTCTATTCTTTATCGCATTCTTGAAACCCATCTTCTTCTTCTGAAGCTCTACGAATAAAGGAAGATGCTATCACAAATCTGACGGATCTTCTTAGCCAAGTCTGACAAATCTGACAAATCTCACAATAAAGGAAGCTCTACGAATAAAGGAAGATGCTATCACAAATCTGACAAATCTGACAAATCTGACAAATCTGACAAATCTTCTTCTTCTTAGCGAACTTTCCTTCGACAGCGAGTGGAGGCCAGGCTTGCATCTCTTTTGATGGAAAGCAATGAGTATTCAGAAGCACTAAATTTGATGCGAGAAGGCTGGTTGACAAGCTTCTTCTTGTGGACATAGATTTGATGCGAGTAAGCTCAATTTCTCTTTGAGAAAGACATCCAAATTATTGTCTTTGAGATGTGAGAGACAGTGTCTCTGAGAGAGGAAGAACTTGGAACCCTAAATGTAAACCGAAAATGAATGAAAGCGACAAATTTATAGAATAAATTTTTAAAACCAACGGCGGTCCTTACAAAAAAACCGCCGTTTAAATTGTAAAATCAACGTTGGTATGACCGACGTATATTACAGAAATCCACGTCGGTACATTAATAAAAACGACGTGTTAAATAATCTACCATGACGCGAGTTATTACTTATGTACTTTAATTTTTGAGTTTACTACGACGGTACCTACAACACTACTGTCGTATTTATTTACCACGTCCGAAGTTAAATGTACCGTCGTATTTTGTAATTTATACGTCGTAGTTATATGTAACCGCCGTATTATTTTTTTGAAATGGTTTTATATGTAAGCAACTTTTCGTCTACCTGACTTACACATGCACTGTTTCCAAACCCGATTAAAAATTTCAATCTCCCAGAGAAAACTTTTCGTCTTTTTTCCTGTCAGAGCACTGTCAGAGTATCTCATCGTCTTCCTCTCGTCTTCTTCGTCGTCTCTGAACTTAAACATCGATCGTCTTCCTCTTGCTTTCATTGCACGCAAAAGGTAAACTTTCATTTTCACTATTTTGGTTACTGTTTTGCATGCTCATACGTTTTTTGTTTGAAAAATCTTTTTACCTTTTTTCTGGCCAAAATGATTTTACTTCTTTCCAAGTTTAATAAAATATACAGACAAAGAGGGAAAGTTTCCAACTTTGAAGAAAACTACCTCAACTAAATAAGACGACGGTAGCTTCTTATTTACGTGGTTAAATATGTAGACCACGACGGTTCGTCAGTCGTTCTAGCGTCGTCTGAAAATTGACAAAGTTGTTTTTAAAATTATAGTCTTTTTTTTATTTGCTTGTTTAATTGCAGGTTTGATTTCTCTGAACAATGGTTTTTGTTTTTCCCTAATTTGATAAAATATAAAGAAAAAGAAAGTAGGGTTGATATCTAATATAGATGACAATATATCTTATTGTTTTACGTCGTGTGAATGTTAATACCACGACGTGGTATTTTAGGGTTTTGGATTTGCAATCAAACATTCACAGAGAAAGAAAGAAGGGTTTTGGATCCTTATATAGACGACGGTATATTACTATTGACGTCGTGTGAACATAAATACCACGACGTTATATAAATAATGGTTTTAAACATTTATTACGTCTGAGATTATTTCATTGCGTCGTTTAAAATCATATCATACGTCGTATTTTATTAATAACCGTCGTTTGTGTTCTTAATCTTTTCCTGAAATATTTTCACTTGCAGTTTTGTCTGTTAAAATGGTTTCTCAACACCAAAGTAAGGATTCTGGCTCCAAGAAAAATGGAGGTAAGGAGCTTGGAATGGTAGCTCCTCAAGAGAAGTCTTCGAAGAAGATGAAGTTTGCTTCATCATCTGCTGAGACAGAACCAACCAGCCAGACAACAATCTCTGATGATTCAAAGTCTGGTCGAGGTATGAGCACAATGCCTCGTGTTGTGAAGAGAAAACTTCAGAAACTGAGGCCAATTGTTGAGTACAATAAAAGGGGGAAAGGAATTGGCCAAGCACATAGTGAGATGCAGTCCTACATTGGTGTGTTGGCACGCTCCAGAGTTCCACTTGTGGACATGAAATGGTCTCAAATCCCCAAGGATATAAAGGAGCAGATTTGGGAAGCAGTTGACATGGCTTTTGTGGTAGGTCAAGGGGGCAAGAACTCTGTGTTACTTCTGCTGCCAAGAAATGGAAGGATTTCAAGTCTACACTAACGAGGCATTATATCCTTCCATACACCAATGACAGGGAGAAATTAAGCCAACCCCCTGAAACATATAAATTCATAGAGAAAGCACAATGGGATGCCTTTGTAGCTTCAAGGTTATCCAAAGATTTTGAGTCTGTGCATTCTCAACATGCACAGATTAGGGAGAAACTTGAGTACAATCATCGATTGTCTCGAAAAGGATATGCTGGATTGGAGGATCAATTGGAGGAAACCATGCCCGGGGTAGAAATTGATCGATCTACCTTATGGAAGAGAGCTAGACAGGACAAACATGGTAACATCCCCGATCCAAAGGTGGCAGAGAAAGCAAAATTAATTGTAAGCCTACTCACTCTGTTTTAAATTTTTATTAAACTATGAATAATTCTTATTACGTCTTATGTTATATTTTGCGTCGTGTGAATGATATTACCACGTCGAAACTTTTTAAAAAACGTCGTCAAAGGTCTAAATAGGAATCACTACTCTGTTTTCTTTAATTATAACATAAGATGTCGGTGGTTCATTTTCGCGTCGTGTGAATGATATTACCACGTCGAAACTTTTTAAAAAACGTCGTTAAAGGTCTAAATCAGGAATCACTACTCTGTTTTCTGTAATTATAGCATAAGACGTCGGTGGTTTATTCATTTCGTCGTTTTAAAAAACTAACCACGTCGGTATAACTACCGTCGTGATAAATTATAATAACGCCGGTTTATATGTTATTGCGTCGTGTGAAATTATATAATACGTCGTTTGTATATAAATAACCGTCGTGTTTTTTGTTCTTACTTTTTTATATATCTTTGTTTTAGGATGAATTGCAAAAACAAGTCTCGAAAGGCAAAGTCAGTGTATATGGCAGCAATGATGTGCTGACCATGGCTTTGGGCCCCGAGCATCCAGGCAGACTGAGAGGAGTAGGTGCTGGGATTTCCCCAAGGCAATATTTCAATTTACCCAAACCACAGAGGATGAGCTTTGACGACCGTTTAAAGGACAGTTTAAGAGTTCTCCTTCAAGAAGAGACTAAAAAGATGGAGGCTAAGGCAAGGGAAGAGGCTTTGAGGATGGAGGCTAGAACCAAACAATTGGTAGAGGCTGAGAGGGAGCATTTCCTGAGTCAGCTTTCCCAATTAATTCCCAATTTTGATCCAAGCATGCTTAAACCAAGAATTAGCCAAAGTCCCAAAAATCCAATGTCTGACAAAGCAAGCTGCTCTGGAGGTGATGTGAGATCCTACATTTTGAGGATGATACTGCCAAAAATGGGAAACATCAAGATGAAGAGAAGGAAGAAGAAAAAAAAGATGAAGAGAAGAAGAAGAAAAACAAGAGAAAAGGAGAAAGAAGATGAAGAAAAGCATGACGACAAGGTATTTTCACATAACTTTGCCTTTTTTATTTGTTTTTCAAAATTTCAGACGTCGATATTTTTCTTTAAACCGTCGTTTGTTTACAACTTAGACGGCGGAATTTTTTTCTAAGACGTAATAAATTATTCACCACGACGGTTTTTTCACCGTCGTTTAAATTCTTTTCAGACGACGTTTTATTCCTTAAACCGTCGTTTTTATTGAATTACCACGTCATTTTTTTTATTTCTTTAAACAGGTTATTGAAGTTGGTGATTATTCAAATATGGAGGCGCCATCTTCTTTAAAAACCCTTTGTCGTTATGTGGAAACGACACTCGTGCCTGAGGATAAGACCCTGCAATTTACAATTGATAAGGAGGTGTTTGGTCGTGAACGCGATACCTTCCTCCTGCCTGAAGATATTACACAATTTGCAGCATGGAAGAAATAGGAGCTACTGTGGTTGCTGTATATATGAGGTTTGTCATTCTAAAATAATACGTCGTTGGTTTATATATTGCGTCGTTTTAACTAACTAACCACGTCGTTAGTGTGTACCGTCGTGATAAATATATATAACGCCTCACGTCCTTTTCTATTTCAGTACGTTGTGTGAAATTTTATAATACGTCGTTTTGTTATACATAACCGTCGTGTGTTTTTTTTGTGCTGACTTGTTTATATTATTTTATGTATTTAGGTACTTACATGATGTTTTGAAACAAGCAAATATGTGCAGCATGGTTGGCTTTATCGACCATGCTACAGTTAGTGCCAACTCTGGCACAATAGCTGACAGATCACGACTGGTAGCAGCTCGACTTCAGAAGACAGACGGTGAACAGATTTTCATGATGCCTTACAATCCAGGGTTAGTCTCCTTAGGATTTTTTTTTTATGATTTTCAATAAATGACAGCGTATCAACTAACCACGCCGGTGTTTTATTTTATTGAGTCGTTTGAAACTACTAACCACGTCGGTAGTTATTTATCGTCGCGATAAATATATAATGTCGTCGATTGCTACTTTATTTCGTCGTGTGAAATATTATAATACGTCGTTTTTGTAAATAACCGTCGTTTTTATATTAATTTTGTGCAGCCGTCATTGGATCTTGCTGATTGTGAGAGCAAAGAGGGAAACCGCCTATTTTCTGGATCCTCTGCCCGGAAATCGTGTGGTCGATGAAGAGGCCAAAAACATCGTGAACAGTGCTATAAAAATATATAATTTTCACATAGCCAGAGCAGGCCGTAAAGCAGTAATTTGGAAAACTCTGTCAGGCACACCAAAGCAACCCAACAGTGTCGAATGCGGGTATTATGTGATGCGCTTCATGAGGGACATCATCATGGATCCTTCCTTGGCGTTTGAGAAGAAGGTAAGAAGAAATTACCTTCATACATTTCACGTCGCTTTTTGTATTATCAACGACGGTCATGTAAAATTACCGTCGTTGAATAGATATACTACGTCGGTTATGAAAAATATCGTCGTCTGTGATTGAATTTCTTTTATTTATAAACCCTAATAGTCATTGTTTATGCAGTATGCCAAGGGAAACCAGGAAGCTTCATACCCCCAAGAAGCAATTGATGAAGTCCGGAATGAATGGGCAGAGTTTGTTTGCCAAATTATTGAACATGGGAATTATTGAACACTTGATATTTATGTATAATGTACAAATTTTGTCTATAATATATAATGTAAAAATTTGTTGAGGTTTTCTTAAATTAAAAAAAAAAACAAACATACAAATTGTGTAACCGACGTGTAATACTTTTCCAACGACCTAATAAAGTCAAAAACCGTCATTTTTTGTTGTTTCGTTTTAAACAAATCCGACGTAAAAGGATATTTAGACGACGTTCTTTGAACAATTGAGTCGTTTATGGTTTATAACATCTTCAATTTCTTAAGGGTTCAGGGTAGTACTTTGTAACGACAGCGGTTAAGTCGTGGAATATATATTTTACGTCGGATAGTTAAATAGCCGCCATGGTTTCTCATTTAAACGACGTCATTTTAACAACTTAGTCGTCTATTACAATTTACAACGTCTACAATTTA
>NW_023010007.1:136578-159569 GCF_902201215.1 Prunus dulcis | reverse complement strand
TTTCATGCTTATAAAGCATATGGAACCTTTTGTTTTCTCCAATGTGGGACATTTGCTTTCAAACTTCCAACAATACCCCACATTTGAAATGCAAATTTGTTTTTGAAAATAAAACACGCAGACTCAGAAACTGGAGATGAAATTAGATAAAATACACATCAGGAAAAGTGTCTTTTGGACTTGAACGTTCCCTAGTGTAGACGTATCGGATCTACTTAATGAATCAGTGGAAATCATAGCCTTGAACTGTTCATCATTTTGTAGTAAACCGATACAATACGCCACACATGTATTAAATCTTTACACACTTAAGTTCATGCGGTTGTGTTCATTTTGGTCTTGAACAAATCCCGGTCTCATAGGAGCTTTAGAGAATGTAGTCATGTAATTCTCATAAATGCGACCCCACATTTACTCCTATATAGGTAACGTTAATTAAAAGTATTCTGCCATACTTCTTTTGAATATCAAAATATTAACGTCATTAAATGTTTTGTATAAAACATACCCTAAAAACTTCTGCAGACAACACACTTTGATCATAGGAATGAGTAAATAGTGTGTTCATACCTTGAGCCATTCCTAACAAGTTTGCCTATTGAACCTAGACCATGGGATCTCCAATCAGCTAGGTTAGGGTTCCATTAGGTTAGCTCATTATGAAATTGACATTAAACCCATTCCCCTCGACGCATATTTAATTTGCTCTCTAGGTAGGCCTTTTGTCAAAGGATCAGCTATGTTTTCCTTTGACTTTACATAATCTAATGACATTGTTCCATCTTTGAGCAACTGTCTAATTGTGCTATGTCTTCGCCTTATATGCCTTGATGTGCCATTGTATATCTTATTTTTGGCTCTTGCAATAGCTGCCATATTATCACAATGAATACATACTGCAGTTATTGGTTTAGGCAATAACGGTATATCTTCCATAAAGTTTCGAAGCCATTCTGCTTCTTTAGCAGCCTTGTCCAAAGCTATGAATTCTGATTCCATAGTTGACCGTGCTATACACGTTTGCTTGGTTGACTTCCAAGCTACTGCTGCCCCTCCACATACAAAAACATAGCCACTAGTGGATTTCGTTTCACTTTCACCAGAAATCGAGTTTACATCACTATATCCTTCTAAAACTGGTGGGTAACTTGTGTAATGCAATCCATAACTTATTGTGCCTTTAATAAATTGTAGCACTCTAATCAAAGCCTTCCAATGATCATCAAATGGATTACTAGTATATCGACTAAGCCTGCTCACTGCATATGCTAAATCAGGCCTTGTACTATTCATCATATACATTAAGCTTCCAATCACTTGTGAATATTCTAGCTGAGATACTGCATCTCCATTATTTTTAGCTAGATGAACTGATGGATCAAAAGGGTTCACAACGGATGGATCATCAAAGTGACCAAATTTTCGAAGTATTTTTTCTGCATAATGGGACTGAGTCAAAAAATAACCTTGGTTGGTTCTTTGAACTCTAATTCCAAGTATGATATTTGCAAGTCCCAGGTCCTTCATATCAAAACTTGAACACAACATTTTCTTTGTAGAATTAATGATATCTTTGTTAGTACCCATTATGAGCATGTCATCAACGTATAAACATACTATGACACATGAGTTCTTGAAACTCTTTACATATACGCATTTGTCACTCTCATTGATCTTAAAACCATTTGACAGCATAACATGATCAAATTTTTCATGCCACATTTTTGGTGCTTGTTTAAGTCCATACAATGACTTAATTAATTTGCACACTTTCTTTTCTTGTCCTTTAACCACAAACCCTTCTGGTTGTTCCATATAGACTTCTTCATCTAATTCTCCATTCAAAAAGGCGGTTTTAACATCCATTTGATGTATCTCCAATTTCTGTATGGCTGCTATGGAAATTAATATTTTTATAGATGAGATTCTTGATACAGGTGAATATGTATCAAAGTAATCCAGCCCTTCTTTTTGTCTATAGCCTTTTGCTACTAGACGTGCCTTATATTTGTCTATAGAACCATCAGCCTTCAATTTCTTTTTGAATATCCATTTATGACCAATTGGTTTATTACCAGGTGGTAAATCAACCAATTGCTAGGTATAATTTTGTAAAATGGAATCCATCTCACTTTTAATTGCTTCCTTCCAAAAGGTAGCCTCACTGGAAGTCATCGCTTCCTTGTATGTTTGTGGTTCAGCTTCTGACAAGAAGGTTAGAAAATCAGGTCCAAAATTTCTTGGGATTTTCGTTCTACTTCCTCTTCTTGGTTCCATTTCATTTTCATGAACCCTTGATGAAGAAGGAATGTCACTTTGAGTTGGTTCAAGTGATCTTTTTCTAGTTGGACAGGACCTATTTTCTTTGTAGGGATAAATATGTTCAAAAAATTCTGCATCTACAGATTCTATGATAGTATTAACATGAATATCAGAAATTTCTGATTTAACCACTAAGAATCTATAGGCTGTACTATTGTTTGCAAAACCAATGAATGCACAATCTACTGTTTTTGGTCTAAGTTTAACTCGTTTTGGCAAGGGTACTTGAACTTTTGCAAGGCAACCCCACACTTTGAGGGTTTTATATGTAGGAATTCTACCTTTCCACACTTCATAAGGAGGCTTGTTAGTCTTCTTATGTGGAATTTTGTTCAAGATTGTATTTGCAGTAAATAAGGCTTCACCCCACAGATTGTGTGGAAGCCCTGAACTATTCAACATGGAGTTGATCATGTCCTTGAAAGTTCGATTTTTTCTTTCAGCAACACCATTTTGTTAAGGTGTATACAGAGCCGTTGTTTGATGAACTATTCCATGTTGAGCACAAAATTCAGAGAAGGCTATAGACTCATACTCTCCTCCTCTATCAGATCTTAGAGCTTTAATTTTTCTCTCTAATTGATTTTCAACTTCACACTACTACAAAAAAGCAAAAAGACGACGGTAAATCACCGTCGTGTATTCAGTTTTTCAATGGTCGTGGAATCCACCGTCATCTTTTCCCTCATAAACCACGACGCTAAATCACCGTCGTTGTTAAAATATACAACGTCATCAACAAATACAAAACGACGTCTTTGTACTGCAAAAAGATCTAAAAAAGCAGTCGAGGATGAGAATAGACGACCAACTCTCTAAAAAAACCGTCGTTAAAAAGGAAAAATATGACACATATTAACAGAACAAGGCCGCAAGATAGACATACAACGACGAAAATTAAAATAAGACGCCGTTAAATATCATTTTCACGACAATAAAAAATATGACGTCTTTAAATACATTAGATGACGACGTTATTGATTCCTACTACGTCGCCTATATAAAAACAGCCGTCGTAAAATAAATTTTCCACTTCGATTTTTCTATAAAAGATGGCGTGGAAATAGTTGTCAGTGTCATTATTTACGACGTATGTATTTATAGAGTAGACGTTGAACAACGAAACAACGTCGGTTACAAAATATGAGAGTCGTATTACAAAATTTATACGTCCTATTTTCAGAAACAAACAACGACGATAAATATTAGGCGTTGTTAAATAAAACAACGTCGAAAACAAATAAAAACAGACGTGTTTAGTCTGCTAAAGTTTTAAAAAATAGTCGAGGATGAGAATAGACGACCAACTCAAACAAATCACCGTCGTTAAAAAGGAAAAATATGACACATATTAAAAGAACAAGGCCGCAAGATAGACATACAACGACGACAACTAAAACACTACGCCGTTAAATATAATTTTCACGACAAGAAAAAATATGGCGTCTTTAAATACATGAGAAGACGACGTTATTGAAATCTACTACGTCTCTTATTTACAAACAACCGTCGTGAAATAAATTTTCCACTTCGATTTTTCTAAAAAAGATGACGTGGAAATAGTTGTCAGTGTCATTATTTACGACGTATGTATTTATATAGTTGACGTTGAAATGCGAAACAACGTCGGTGGCATTTATATAGTCGACGTTGTATTTATATGTATTCATTACTCACGACGCACTTATTAATGTAGACGACGTTGAACTTCTAAACAACGTCGGTTCCAAATAAATGAGAGCCGTATTACAGAACATATAGGCGGCGTTGATTATGATGAGAGCCGTATTACAAATAACGTCGTTAAATTGATATTAGACGGCGGTTATAATGAATTACCGTCGGAATTCATTTCGTTCCTCTTCGTTTATAAAAGAACTTGCGGCGTGGAAAATGTATGATGACGTCGTATTTTTTAACGTTCAGATTATATATCTCGTTTTTTAGACGTCGGTATTATGGGATTGGAGTCGTGTTATTTTGAATTACATGGCGGTTCTTAATCCTTCCCCGACGTGATATCCTGGATTATTGCTCCACAATAGCGTCGTGGTTCTTCATTGTTACGTTGCTTTAAGGCGTCGGTAAATATGCTGAATAACTGGTTCACAACAACGTCGTGTTTTATTTGAACAGACGTCGTTTTTTATGCAGAATATAATGATGTAATCTGGAACCAGTATTTTTTGCACTGATTGTTTTGTGGCCAAAACCTGTATAATGAAAGTGAAGAAATCACATTACAATATATTACAAAATTAATGTCATACACTGCCAATTACATAAGCATCATTCAATCCATATATCTTCACACCCATCTAGAATATTTTGACCACCTAACTCACCCACCAGTTCATCAAATGTGTCAACATTTGGCATCCCTCTAGTAAATGGCTCACACTCAATTATCACATCACCTAAGACTTCATCACCAATAACATCATTATATTCTCTATTAGGCATTGATAACACTACCGACCAACCACGATGCATCGGGTCGTCAACAAAAAAATATTTGTTTGACTTGAGAAGCCAAAACAAATTGGTCATTCCTATGTCCAATTTTACTCAAATCTACAAGGGTAAATCCAAGTTCGTCGACTACAAGACCAGAACTATCTATCCAATCACACCTAAAGGCTGGGATTGTAAACTTTTGGTAGTCAAGGTCCCAAATTTCTTGAATGACACCATAGAAACCCATATTTGAGAGAATTGGGTTTTTATCCTTGGCACTAACAACTTGCATGGTATGTGCAAGTAAATAAACTCCACTATTTTGAGTTGTCCGCACATCATCTTGTGCCTTGATATTGAATTTAATACCTTTAATAAGATAGCTCCTATATAATGGCACTGCCATGTTTGGACCAGCTGCTAGCCACCTTAAATTTTCTGATACGCCATGATTGTCTTCCTCAAGTTCACTTTGAACCTGCAAATTAATCAAATCTTAATTCAATCTAACATAGAAATAAGAAGAAAATTAAAAAAGAAATATGTTATTCAACAACATATACCTTGAAGCGTAGCCATTGAATGAAAGTGCTATTGTGCTTATCCTGCAGCCACTTTGTTCTCTTTCTAAATTTTGGATAAGCAGTCTTGATGTGGATCATATGTTGCCTACATGACACGAAAAATTCAAGCATTACGGTCCCAAATATATAAGATAAACATAAGAAATAATTTAAAATGGAAACTTAAAGAATAAAACTCATACGTACTCGATATAAGGTAGGACTTCCTCCGTATTCTCCAAGACATATAGATGTGCTTGATTCAACAGGTCCTGATCAACTACGCTCACTGTGCAACCTGATAATGGCTTTGAAACTCCCATCTTTTGGCTTGAAGGCACTCCAACTGTACTAACATCGGATAAATGCTGAGTACAAAACTCTACCGCTTCTTCAGCTATATACCGCTCAGCAATGCAACCTTCGGGACGAGTACGATTCTGAACATACCCCTTCAGCACTTTCATATATCTTTCAAGCGGATACATCCACCTAAAATATACTGGCCCACATAGACGAACTTCTCTGACAAGATGTACTACTAGATGAACCATGATATCAAAGAATGAAGGGGGAAAGTACTTCTCAAGCAAACACAAAGTAACTACTACATCTTCTTCCAACTTATCTAGCTTGGAAACATCAACAGTCTTTGCACATATAGCATTGAAGAAGAAGCACAAGCGAGTTATTGCATACCTTGCAGGCTTCTCCAAAACAGAACGAATTGCCACAGGGAGCAATTGTTGCATTAAGGTATGACAATCATGTGATTTAAGGCCAAGAAGTCTTGAATCTTGTAAAGATACAAGATTTTTAATATTTGAAGAATAACCTTCAGGGACCTTCATACCATAGAAAAAATTGCAAACCTCTCTCTTCTCTGCTCTTGACAAATTCCAAGGCCCAGGAGGCAAACGAGTACGTCTTTCTCCATACTGGGTTGCAAATCAGTTTTGACCCCATGTTCAATAAATCTAATCGAGCAGCAATCCCATCTTTATTTTTTCCAGGGATCTCCAGCAATGTACCAATGATACTATCGCAAACATTCTTCTCAATGTGCATAACATCTAGGGCATGCCTCACGGGAAGGTATTTCCAATACTCGAGATCAAAGAATATTGATTTCTTCTTCCAACAAACTCTGTCACCATTTTCAACCATATGCAGCACTTCTTCTCGGTTAATGGCTCGGGAGGTATGCCATATTCAGGTTTCCCATTAAAAGCTGCACGTTGCCTCCTATATGGATGATTGATTGGTAACCATTTTCTATGCCCAATGTAACAAATTTTGTGGCCATTTTTCAACCTGTGACTAGGTGTATCATCGCCGCATATTGGACAAGCTTTATATCCTTTAACAACACAACCAGATAAGTTTCCATAGGCGGGAAATCATTAATTGTCCACATTAATGCAGCTCTGAGTGTAAAGTATTCTCCATTATGTGCATCATACACTCCTCTAATCCCAACCCACAAAGATTTTAAATCATCAATCAAAGGCTCCAAGTAGGCGTCTATATCATTTCCGGGTTGTTTAGGACCGGAAATCAATAAGGTTAACATCATGAACTTTCGTTTCATGCACAGCCATGGAGGAGATTATATGTAACTAAGATAACCGGCCAACAACTATATCTGCTACTTAGAGAACTGTGGGGATTGAATCCATCAGATGAAAGAGCCAATCTCAAGTTTCTCGGCTCATTACCAAACTCAGGCCATTTATCATCAAGAAGTTTCCAAGGCGGGGAATCCGCCGGATGAGACAGCTGACCGTCAATTGATTTTCTAGCAGCATGCCAAGTCAAACTCTTAGCTGTCTCATGTGATTGAAACATCCTTTTAAACCTTGGAATTGGAGGAAAATACCACACCACCTTGGCTGGCACACCCTCTTTCAAGATTGAATCTTTGCCTTCCTTCCACCTTGAGATACCACAAGTAGGACAATTAGTTGAATCCTCATACTCCTTCCTATACAAGATGCAATCATTGGGGCATCCGTGCATTTTCTCATAACTCAGCCCCAATGCACACAAAGTCTTTTTAGCCTCATACATAGAGGTTGGTATTGTATTTCCTTCTGGAAGCAAATCGCCTTGAAGTATCAATAATTCTGTAAAGCAGACATCACTCATCCCATGTTTTGCCTTCAAATTATACAACTTCACTAATGCCGATAACTTCGTGTACTTTCTACAACCAGGGTACACTGGTTGATCTCCATCCCCAATCACATTGGCAAACTCATAAGGATCGGAACCAAAATCACCAAAATCACCAAAATCATTATCATCCATATCAATTTCTTGAGACACAAAACTGTACCTACTATGGCCATCATCTTCTTCAACATTTCTACTAGCATTAGTAGTTGCTTCCCAAGGTTCTCAGTGAAATGTCCAATTCTTATAGCTTTGGTCAATTCCATTAAAGTATACGTGATCCCTTATAATTCCAACCCCAAACAACTTCAAATTAACACATTTAACACATGGACAACGGATATGTGTTGTAGTTAAAAGATTTTCTACAGCAAAGTTCAAAAATGCTTCCACCCCAAACTCATATGCCTTCGATCTTCTATCCGCGTGCATCCATGACTTATCCATCTCCGACACTATAACCTATTATCTATAATAAAGTGAAAATACAGGCAATGACCATCACTATAGCAGATTATACAAAGATCTAATAGCAAGTAATACACAACAGAGGCGACGGGTTTTAAACAAAAACAGACGTATTTGGCATATATAGACGACGGATTTTCAACAGACGTCGTCTATTATAAGTAATACAAGCGACGGTTTATGAAAAAACCGTCGTGTATAAGTAATACAACGACGGTAGTTTAAAAAAACCGTCGTGTAATCGTCGTCGTATGCCTAAAAAAGCGTCGTGTCTCAGTTTATTTTCAAGAACCCAAAACCCATTAAGAACACAACATATATATGAAACCAAGCAAGAAACCAACATATACATGAAACCAAGCATGAAAACAATAAATCCATTCCCAATTCAACATAACATAGGGTGATTAAAAGATCCGAAAAAATTAAATCCATTCCCAATTCAACATAACAGATAATGTAATCCATGAACCCATTAAACAGAAAATCCATGAACCCATACCTATAAGCACATTATTAACAGATCGAAAAGCATATACCTAAAACCCTTTAACAAAACAACCTAATATCATTCAATGAATTTACAAGGGGAAGATGGGGTTTGTACTTACAGGTTGGACGAGCTCACAGATTCGATGGAGCCTGGAGAGTGCAACTTTTAATTAGAGCAGAAGTGAGAGAGCGAAATGTTATGTTGCGCGAAATCTAAAAATTTTAGGGTTCAGGGTTAGAAGTATAAGAATAAGAGCCAAATCTAAAAAAATTTAGGTCGCGCGAAAATTTTTAGAGAGCGCGCTCTTTAAAACGTCGAAAGAAAAACCATGGCGAAAGTTCTACAAGAACCGACGTAAATGTAATATTCCATGACGGAAACACTGAACGTAACGCCGTTTATTTTGACGCTTCATTTTTCGGATTAATTTTAAATTTATTTTAAATATTTTGATATAAAGACGACTGAAAAACCACGTCGGGGTTAAGAAATTTAAGACGTTGTAAATTATAATAGACGACTTACATATTAAAATGACGTCGTTTAAAGTAGAAACCATGTCGGATATTTTACTGCACGACGTAACATATGTATTCCACGACTCAACCACCGTCGTTAAAAATTAATACCCCAAACCCTTAAAACTAAATTATACAATTTAAAAAATTAAGTTTATAAAAGGGTTTATGGTTTTACAGCCTAATATATATACTAGACTACCCAAAAATTATACTTTAAAAATAAACCCCAATAAATAACAACCCTAATCTCTAAACCCTAGACTCTAAAACCTAAACCATAAAACTAGAAGTGATTTTATGACTCATCAAAACAATTTTGTTTTGGATGGTCATTTTAAATTTTTGTTATTCAAAATGAATTTTTTCAAGGTTTAGGGGGAAGAAAATATATCAATGACTTCATAGAAGTTGACTTTGCATTTTTCTGATTTATTTTAAATTTATTTTGAATATTTTGATATAAATTAATTTTGCTTTCTCTGCCACCTTTGGATCCGGGATGTTACCATGTTTGTCCTGTCTAGCTCTCTTCCATAAGGTAGATCGATCAATTTCTACCCCAGGAATGGTTTCCTCCAATTGATCCTCCAAACCAGCATATCCTTTTCGAGACAATCGATGATTGTACTCAAGTTTCTCCCTAATCTGTGCATGTTGAGAATGCAAAGACTCAAAATCTTTAGATAACCTTGAAGCTACAAAGGCATCCCATTGTGCTTTCTCTATGAATTTATATGTTTCAGGGGGTTGGCTTAATCTCTCCCTGTCATTGGTGTATGGAAGGATATAATGCCTCGTTAGTGTAGACTTGAAATCCTTCCATTTCTTGGCAGCAGAAGCTAACACAGAGTTCTTGCCCCCTTGACCTACCACAAAAGCAATGTCAACTGCTTCCCAAATCTGCCCCTTTATATCCTTGGGGATTTGAGCCCATTTCATGTCCACAAGTGGAACTCTGGGGCGTGCCAACACACCAATGTAGGACTGCATCTCACTATGTGCTTGGCCAATTCCTTTCCCCCTTTTATTGTACTCAACAATTGGCCTGAGTTTCTGAAGTTTTCTTTTCACAACACGAGGCATTGTGCTCATACCTCGACCAGACTTTGAATCATCAGAGATTGTTGTCGTGCTGGTTGGTTCTGTCTCAGCAGATGATGAAGCAAACTTCATCTGCTTCGAAAACTTCTCTTGAGGAGTTACCATTCCAAGCTCCTTACCTCCATTTTTCTTGGAGCCAGAGTCCTTACTTTGGTGTTGAGAAACCATTTTACAGACAAAACTGCAAGTGAAAATATTTCAGGAAAAGATTAAGAACACAAACGACGGTTATTAATAAAATACGACGGATGATATGATTTTAAACGACGCAATGAAATAATCTCAGACGTAATAAATGTTTAAAACCAAGGTAATTAAACAACGACGAAATAATATAAAATAAGACGTAATAATAACTTATTACGTCAATATTTACCGGACGACGTGATAATTAACTATAAACGACGAAATATTTATATAACGTCGTGGTATTGATGTTCACACGACGTCAATAGTAATATACCGTCGTCTATATAAGGATCCAAAACCCTTCTTTCTTTCTTTGTGAATGTTTGATTGCAGATTTGATTTTTCTGAACCATGGTTTTTGTTTTCTAATTTGATAAAATACAAGGCCAAGAAAGAAAGTTTTGGAATCTTATATAGACGACGGTATTTTAATATGATGTCGTGGTATTAACATTCACACGACGTAAAACAATAAGATACTGTCGTCTATATTAGATACCAACCCTACTTTCTTTTTCTTTATATTTTATCAAATTAGGGAAAAAAAAAAACCATTGTTCAGAGAAATCAAACCTGCAATTAAACAAGCAAATAAAAAAAAGACTATAATTTTAAAAACAACTTTGTCAATTTTCAGACGACGCTAGAACGACCGACGAACCGTCGTGGTCTACATATTTAACCACGTAAATAAGAAGCTACCGTCGTCTTATTTAGTTGAGGTAGTTGTCTTCAAAGTTGGAAACTTTCCCTCTTTGTCTGGATATTTTATCAAACTTGGAAAGAAGTAAAATGATTTTGGCCAGAAAAAAGGTAAAAAGATTTTTCAAACAAAAAACGTATGAGCATGCAAAACAACAACCAAAATAGTGAAAATGAAAGCTTATCTTTTGCGTGCAATGAAAGCAAGAGGAAGACGATGTTTAAGTTCAGAGACGACGAAGAAGACGAGAGGAAGATGATGAGATACTCTGACAGTGCTCTGACAAGGAAAAAAGACAAAAAGTTTTCTCTGGAAGATTGAAATTTTTAATCGGGTTTGGAAACAGTGCATGTGTAAGTCAGGTAGACGAAAAGTTGCTTACATATAAAACCATTTCAAAAAAAATAATACGGTGGTTACATATAACTACGACGTATAAATTACAAAATACGACGGTACATTTAACTTCGGACGTGGTAAATAAATACGACAGTAGTGTTGTAGGTACCGTCGTAGTAAACTCAAAAATTAAAGTACATAAGTAATAACTTGCGTCATGGTAGATTATTTAACACGTCGTTTTTATTAATGTACCGACGTGGATTTCTGTAATATACGTCAGTCTTACCGACGTTGATTTTACAATTTAAACGGCGGTTTTTTTGTAAGGACCGCCGCTGGTTTTAAAAATTTATTCTATAAATTTGTCGCTTTCATTCATTTTCGGTTTACTTTTAGGGTTCCAAGTTCTTCCTCTCTCAGAGACACTGTCTCTCACATCTCAAAGACAATAATTTGGATGTCTTTTTCAAAGAGAAATTGAGCTTACTCGCATCAAATCTATGTCCACAAGAAGAAGCTTGTCAACTAGCCTTCTCACTTCCTTGATCAAGCCCGATAGGACACTTAGTGCTTCTGAATACTCCTTGCTTTCCATCAAAAGAGATGCAAGCCTGGCCTCCACTCGCAGTCGAAGGAAAGTTCGCTTCTCAGGGAAATCTGAAGATCAGATGTGCCTGATCCTCTGCTTGATTTTCTTGGCTAAGAAGATCCGTCAGATTTGTGATAGCCTCTTCCTTTATCCGTAGAGCTTCAGAAGAAGAAGATGGGTTTCAAGAATGCTATAAAGAATAGAAATGGCTTCAGATGGCCTCTAAAGCATGAGCAATCGAATCAGTAGTTGCTGGGAGATATGATGAAGACATTGTCAATGCTTTGAACTATACAAGTCCTGCAGAAAGATAAAGGACCAAACTGGTAAAGAAACTGAAATTATAAATAGATTTTGCTTTCCCGAAGAAATTTTAAATTAATTCAGTTTGAAACAACGACGGTTTTTTGTTATGCCGTCGTTTTTAACTAACACGACGAAATATTTGTTTTGCGACGTGGAATCTTTTCATTTAACGTCGTTAGGTTTAATATAACCGACGTGGATTTTAATTTTTAAATTATGAATAGAATTTTTTTTTCCCGTGACCTTTCAGTTTATTTTTCAATTACAGTGCGTTATAAATAGAGTTTTTTTTCCGGAGGAAATTTAAAACGAAGGAAATTAATATTCTGGAATATGTAAAGTTTATTTTTTGGATGACAGATTTAAATAAAATAAGAATATAAAAACAACGACTGTTTTTGTATTACTGTCGTCGTTTTTCGTCGTCTTAAGTAAGACTAAGACGACGTAATATATTTGTTGAGCGACGTTGATTTGTTTTTTAAACGCCGTTAGGTATAATATAACCGTCGTTGAAAATTGTCTCTCTGATTGCAAATTTGCAACGACGTTAGGTATAATATTTGTAGATACACAAAAGCAGACACATCATCAACTTCCAAAAAATTGTCTCTCTAATTGCAAATCTGTGTCATCTGTTAAGATTATGATGTGGAACAGAGTTCCATCTGGTAAGATTTCGTAACCTTTGGGATCTCAGAAAAATCTGGTTATGTCGGCGGTTTTCTATATAAACCGTCGTGGTTATTTCAATTCTTGTCATTAAGTAGATCTACCGACGTAGGATAAGAAAATCAAAGAAAAAATTGTTAACAAAAATTCTTATTAAGACGACGGTTTAAATTAAAGGTACGACGTATAAAATGAATAAATACGACGTTAAATTTTATAGTACGATTTAAAGATAACGTCGTAGAACTATACGAGAATGACGCCGATATATTTATATTTTCCGTCGTTGTACATTAATTTAATACGGCGATATTTAGTATTTTAAAGCCGTGGATTTGTTTGTAATTATACGGCGCCTTATACGAAAACCTCGTCGTGTTATTTTATGAGTAAAAACGGCGGCTTTTATTGAAATCGTCGTCTTTACTTTCTACGCCGGTCGATTCATAACTTCTGCCGTCCTTTGTTGGCTTTGATTTTACACTGCTGAAATCTGTTTCAAATAGACGTCGGTTGTTTAATTAGGTACGTCGTTGTTTTTGAACAGCCATTGAATCCCCATTTTTTAGTTGTCTAAGGTGGTATTACACGACGGTGTTTTTAGAACCGTCGTCTTTTTAAAAACCACGACGGTTTTCACTTAGACCGTCGTTGTTTTCTGGTCGTCTTTTTCACTTTTTGTAGTAGTGTCAACTTTATATATCTTGAACATATTCAAAGCCTCATCCTTGCTATTTATTAGATAGACATAGCAAAATTTACTGCAATCATCAATGAAAGTAATATAATAATTCTTTCCTCCACGAGTTGGTGTTGATTTAAAATCACAAAGATCCGAATGAATCAAACCCAGCAACTCATTAGATCTTCCAAAAACAGATTTGAAACTTTGCCTTGCAAATTTTGATTATGTGCATATTTCACATTTATTGTTGTGATCAATTTTAAAGTTTGGCAGCAACCTTAAATTAATCATTCTATCTAAATAACGGAAATTAACATGTCCTAATCTAGCATGCCAAATATCACAAGACTCAACAATATAAACGGAAGCCTTATTTATTTTATTAATAGCATTTGTAGCCAATACATTAAGTTTGAACAAACCCTCAGCCAAATAACCCTTTCCCACAAACATTCCCCCTTTAGTGAGAACAAACTTGTCTGATTCGAACACTAGTTTAAAGCCCTTATTGCTGAGCAATGGACCAGACACTAAGTTCTTCCTAATATCAGGGACATGAAGTACATCTAGAAGGGCTAGTTCCTTCCCAGAGGTAAATTTCAGCAGCACCTTTCCTTTTCCAGCAATGGCAGCAGTTGAGGAATTTCCCATGTAGAGTTGTTCTCCACCAGAAATTTCTTGGTATGTAGAGAACATGCTCTTGTCGCCACATATGTGCTTGGTTGCACCAGTATCAATCCACCAATCTTTTGTATCTAAAACCATATTCGTTTCAGACACTACAGCAGCCAAAACATCTTCAGTTACATTTGCTTGATTATTGGCAGACTTGGCAGAAACTCCATCTTTCTTGTGGCGACAATCTTGTGCCTTGTGTCCAGCTTTTCCACACACCCAGCAACTCCCTTTTATTTTCTTAAAATTCTTGCTGTTTGGTGCTATTTTGAAATAGGACTTGCCTTTAGTTTTCTGGGAATTGTATTTTGGCTTTCCAACAGAGACTTTGCCTTCAACAATGTTGACTTTGGCTTCAGAGGAAGCACCATCCACTTTCGCAATAATTCTGTGATCCTGTTCAACTCTTAGTTTCAGAACCAAATCATCCAGGGTCATGTCAGATTTCTTGCGTTTCAGATAGATCTTGAAATCATTCCAGGAAGGAGGCAACTTCTCTATGATCGAACCCACTTGAAAGTTCTCGTTCATGATCATGTTTTCATTATGCAGTTCATGCATAATGATCTGGAGTTCTTCCACTTGATTAACCACTGACTTGGAGTCTATCATTTTGTAATTCAGAAATTTCCCAATGACAAATTTCTTTGTACCAGCAACCTCTGTTCTGTACTTCTTTTCGAGAGACTCCCACAATTCCTTGGCAGTCTTGTATGAAGAATAAACATCATACAAGGTATCATCCAATGAACTGAGAATATAATTCCTGCAGAGAAACTCAGAATGTTTCCAAGCATCAATAGCATTTAATTTGGCTGCAGGTATCGGATTCTCTGTTGCCACAGGAACTTCCTCTTTGACTACATGAGCCAAATTCAGTGTTGTCAAGTAAAATAGCATTTTTTGTTGCCAGCGTTTGAAATCTACCCCTTTGAACTTCTCTGGTTCCTTAACATGAGTTTTGACACCGCTGACATTGACTATATCAGTCAGCTTCACGCCACTTACAGATTCTTCCATTAAGGATTTTCTGTCTTTAGATTGTTAGGAAATAATCAATAAATGTTTTATACTATAGGATCACTATATTATTGCACACCTCTTAAAATATAAACAATAGCAAAATTATAAAATCTGTATAAATGTGCAAATATAAATTAAGTACAGAATACTGACTTTTATTGAAGATAGAGGCTTGCGTATTCGCAATGTCCTAAAGACAGAATTTCGCCTCTTCTCAATGCTTGAAGTTCAACAGGCGTCTATCTCCCATGATTCAACTATCTATAATTCAAGGGTCCAGCACCGGATCCTTGAATTCTGGCGAACGTTGGTGTGCTTCTCTCCAATACAGTTGGTAACTTTAAAATAATATGAGATAGTTTAAAGAAAAAGATGTACGTATTATGGCCTAGGACTTGGGGTTTTATAATAGAATTACACCCCTTCAAAATAGCAGTTAGTATCAGTTATACCTGTTCAAATTCAAACAAAAAGATAAGTCTTTCTGGTTTGAATTTAACTTCAGCCAAAGAAATCTGAAAAATAAAAAAAATAATTATTATTTTATTTTCGAGCTAGGTATATTTCTTTTATTTTCCAGAGACCCCAAGAGGCCCAAGGCCAAAGTCTTGATTATTTAAATATTAATATTAATCAAGCAAGCCAACCATGATAGTCTTCACTACCAAGCCCATCAGCCCACCAATCTTTATTTAATTGATGTTAAGGTTTCATGCTTATAAAGCATATGGAACCTTTTGTTTTCTCCAATGTGGGACATTTGCTTTCAAACTTCCAACACGTATTGCATTGATACTCATACAATTGCGCAAGCCTGTGGCGAATATGCACGCATATATATATATATATGTTGAAGTGGACCTAACATAACTGCTAATTGCAAACGTTCAAGTTGAAAATAATTGGTATGGCTTAGAATATGAAGGGCTTCACCTAGTTTGCTTTGGTTGTGGTGTCTATGGTCATAACAAGCAGCAATGTCCTTCTGAAATTAGGACACCTGTTGACACAAATAACAAATCTATGGAAGACAAAATTGAAAACTGTATACCCCTAGAATATTTTATCAAGTTAACTTTTGGACCAGAAATAAATTTGGGAATTTTTCTTATACCATTGCATAGATCACATCGAAATGAATCCATAGACACGCAGTGGGCTCAAATCCGAGTTGTATTGAGTAAATTACGATGAAAATACGTAGAGGGGCAAAACTATAATTTTGCAAAAAGTTTTTTATTTTTCCTCTCTCTCTCTCTCTCTCTCTCTCTCTCTCTCTCTCTCCCCTTCTAATTTTTCAGCTGTCGCTCCTCCAAACCTCCATAACCATCGACGCCGACAACCCCAACCCTCGAGACCGGACCCAAAACGTCCGGCCAGACCTCACCTTCACTCCCCAACCAACTCCCGCCACCTTCCGACCTTCCAACCTCCGGAAACAACTCAAAAGGTAGCCGGTTTTCGTTCGATTGTTCACGGCTTCTATCTCTCTCCTCCGGCCACCAAACCGGACGTGTGAGGTATGGATTTTCACCTATTTTCCATGCTCTAGCTGATAGTTGGGTAGGAATTGATTGATTTATAGCCTAGGTAATTCGATTTTTGAAACAAAGTTTGGCCGATTTTTGAATTGAAATTCCAGCCACTTCCGGCCATTTTTCGGGGTAGGTCCACGAAGAAAAGTGGCTCCAATTGATGTTCTGAAGCTAGGATAGGAAGCTAGGCTTTCAATTTTGAAGTTTTCTGGTAGCTAGAATTTGACCAAGCCACCCACGTTCTGCCGGAGTGTGCGACGGCGCGTGGACATTGTGGTGGTCCGACATTGTATCCTAAAATGATCTTCTTATTGTCACGAGTGCATAGGTATGTTCGGATTCCAATTTGGATACCATTTGAACCTCGAATGGATTTCATCTATTGTGCAATTTTTGGGTTCGATAGGTTCGGACCGTTGGATCGAACTCAAACTCACGTATGTTGTACCTCATATTTCTAGGATCGTGTAGGATTGGATAGATCATGAATCAGAGTCCTAGATACTCCGAAATCGGGAACCCTAGGGTGGAATTAACCTTAACCGTCTGATCGTGCGATCGTGATTAATCCGACTATCCGATTAGACCAAACTTGCATGAAATGGTTATTAAAATTGGTTGAATCTGGAAGACTCTGGAAGACATCCGGTCAGTCTGAGAGGACAATTCAGACTCTGGAAGACATGCTAAGAGCTTGTGCATTGCAGTTCCGAGAAGACTGGGATGAGAAATTGCCACTCATGGAGTTTGCGTATAATAACAGTTACCAGGCAAGTATCAGAATGTCCCCATTTGATGCCTTGTATGGGAAACAGTGCAGAACTCCATTTTATTGGGATGAAGTCGGTGAGAACCGACTGGAAGTGGCAGATGACGTCGAACGGACAAAAGAACAAGTGAAGATAATTCGAGAACGGCTGAAAACGGCCCAGGATAGACAAAAGAGTTATGCAGATAACAGAAGGAAAGACCTCCAGTTTGAAGTTGGAGACTGGGTGTTCTTGAAGCTATCGCCTTGGAAAGGCGTAGTAAGGTTCGGAAGGCGAGGAAAACTAAGTCCTCACTATATTGGACCTTATGAGGTTGTGGAGCGGGTAGGCCTAGTAGCCTACAGACTTGCTTTACCTCCAGATTTGTCTCGGTTGCATGACGTATTCCATGTCTCGATGCTCCGAAAGTACATTTCAGATCCCCCTCATGTACTAGAAGAGCAACCGATAGAGTTACAAGAAGATTTGACTTATGTGGAGCAACCAGTTCAGATTTTAGATCGGAAGGTGCAAGTGTTACGCTCGAGGGAGATTCCACTGGTGAAGGTCCTATGGAGGAGCCATACTGTGGAAGAAGCCACATGGGAACCTGAGGACCAAATGCGGGAACAGTACCCGTATCTCTTTGAGTAACAGGTACGTAAATTTCGAGGACGAAATTTTCTTAAGGGGGGTAGGTTGTAATAACCCAAACCAAAATATCTAAAAATTAGGATTTCTTTATTCTACCCAAAAGACAATTTTGCCCTCGCATATTTTAATAGGGGAAAATTTGACTTTTTGATCCAGAAAGAATTTGGCAATTCCGCTTGCTTCGTTGCGTAGAGCACGGCGAAACGAGTCCGTAGACACGGAGTAGACTCGAATCGGAGTTGTAACGAAGAAAATACGATCAAAATACCGCGAAGGGCAAAATGGTAATTTGAACAAAAATTCAGATTTTATCCCTTTTCTCCCTTCTCTCTCCTCATTTCTCTCTCCTCTCTCTCTCTCTCCTCCCGATTCGCATAGCCGCCTGACCTCCCTCCCTTCTCGACGTCGCCCCGTCCACCATAGGCCGAGCCAATCTCCGTCGTTGGTACCAAAAGAACCACCACTCACCCACCGTCCTTCCCCGAGCTGTCGCCACCCTTGCCGTGGCCGGAGCTCGTCGGAATCTGCCATTTTCTGCCGATTTCAAGTTCAAACTTCCAGCTCTTCGTTCTCCCTCAATTCTCCACCAAATCGATCCAGTAAGGCACCAGAGGTCCGATCGACCCACAGAAGGGACCTTCGAAGGGTCTAGGTAGCTCGGACCATCAGTGCATGGACTTTTCTTTTCTAAACGCTATTTATAGTTACATTTCATTATTGATCTTGAATAAGTATTCTCACATGTGTTTCGAGCATGTTTTATACTGTTAAACATTTTGAGTTATACATATTATTGAAGTTATATGAACAGCAGACTTTGAGCTTTATATAACAGAAATAGCAGCAGAATTAAGATTTACAGTTCTTTATTAGACTTTTTGAGAGTAAATTAGTTGAGACCACCATGTACCCACCTTTTATTTGGTGATTACCCTCAGACGGACCAATGTCTACGGACATCCAGTCTGTTTACAGTTCTGTCAGTGCACTTGACATTGCCTCACGAGTTTCGGGGACGCTCGAACTGTGAGTGCCAGGATTTGCGGCTCGGCAGAATTTGTGTTCCGAGACCTGCCAGGATTTGCGGCTCGGCTGACTCTGTATCCACGAGACCTGCCAGGATTGTGGATCAGGCTGACTACGTTCCCCTGAATCCAGCCAGAGCGGCTCGAGTCGACTTGGTGTCATCGAGACCTGCCGGCGGATCAGGCTGACTATAGTCCCCTGAATCCTGCCAGTTTGCGGCTCGGTTAGACTTTGTGTCGCCGAGACCTGCCAGGGGATTTGACGGATGTTACTGGGTACAATTCGGTGGTAGTTTTTAAAGGATTGTGAGCACTTTTATGCAGCTATTGTTTTCACTCATTTCATATCAGTTTCTTCGATATTCATGCATGTGTTATATCTATATATCTTTGTTCAGTTATACGAGTATTTATATACATATATTTATCCGTGTTTATTTGAATACCTCGTGTTGAATTATAATCAAACCATAGATTTCTATCCCTATTTATTTTTAAATGGGGGTTATTATGTTCTAAATTGCTTTTAAGAACATTATTTTTGTCCACTCACACCTTCAAACTTGTTTTTCGCCCCCAGGCCGTAGAAGTACGAAGGAATCCACCTCGGGCCATCCTCTCAGCTTCCGCACCACCACCACAAGATGTAGGATTTCGTTGTAAATTCTTAAAAGATTTGTAAATACTTAGAACTTGCTCTGATATCTAGTTGAACTGAGAAACCGAGTTAGAAAGTGTTTATTTGAGATATTCTGGCAGTTGGTGTGGATTTATTTGTTTGATTGACAGGTGGAAGATTTTGAGTTTGGACAAAATACAGGGGAGACTCTGCCGAATTTTCGGCAGAAGTCTAAGGGAAATTTTAAAAGTAGTTACAACGAGAAGGGTAAAAAGGTCTTTTATGCCTGACATTGGCCAGGTGTCGGACACGCACAGGGCTCGGCTCGAATTCCAAAGCGGAATTTGGATCGGGTCCTGTCATGTATGCTTGTTGATAGGGGAAAATTTTGGGAAATGATCAAATTATAGGGGAGACTTTGTCAAATTTTCGGCTAAAGTCGAACTTGTAATAAACTTTGAATTTTAACTAGAAGGGAAATTTAGTCATTTTTGCCCGGCACCCGCCAGGTGTCGAACACATAGAGGGTCCGGCTCGGATTCAAAAGTTAAATTTGGGTCGGGTCCTGTCAAAGACGATAAGACAAATAATGCGATGGAGATTGTGCCTCCAAGTCTTTCTATCTATGAGGAAATTCCTGAAATTCTGATGCAAATTCGGGCCGATTTGGACCGTGCAGTTTGGCCAAGCCATTTAGAAAAAACAAAAAGGCTCCAGTCTAATGAAGCTTGCGATGTTGGCAAGGCTAAATCTGGTTCTAGATTTGATTTGTTACAATCCAATGATGAGATGAAGGATGATTCCCAGGAAACTACATTGCAACTCCATACTACTGACCCACAACTGTGCCCTCCTGTTCCTACAAGTGTTGGACTGAAAAACTAGGCGTAACTAGCATGAAGAATCATGAAAAACATCAAAGCAAAAGTAGACAAAGGAAAATCTTGGGTGACATCACTAATAAGGGAAAGGGACAACATGACAACTCTGCTTCGGGTCCAATAAAAACAAACAATCTCGCTGCCCCAGCTGGTCTGTACATTAAAAAGCCTATTACTAAGCCACGAGCCCCCAAGAAAACTCACCTATCAAATGGTTATCAAGTTCGCAGTTTGGATATTCAGGAGGAAAATTCAGGTGGTCTTTCTAGTATTGTCAGCAAATACCTAAGTGCTGCTGGGACAGATGGCTCCAGCGTCTTCAAACCTGCTGCTATCTCAGGGCACGACCACCCCAATATTAATCAATCCACTGCTCCTA
The DNA here is from genome assembly GCF_902201215.1 of Prunus dulcis. Classification (NCBI taxonomy): domain Eukaryota; kingdom Viridiplantae; phylum Streptophyta; class Magnoliopsida; order Rosales; family Rosaceae; genus Prunus; species Prunus dulcis. The sequence goes on along the minus strand of NW_023010007.1, from coordinate 138,443 downwards.
CGCGAGGTCGGGACCACCCTTCAACAAACTCTAGCAACCAGGTTAACATGGTCATTCCAAATGAAACTACGGTTAGTCACCTACCCCAAATTGTTACCATTAAGACTGGCAGGCTGCAAAAAGCCATGATAGATGGAAAATCTGGTGTTGTTGGCTCTACTTCTGCCTTGGTGTAGGCTATGATCTCTAGTATTTAAATTTGGGGTTCTCCCTGTTACCTCATTTTATTATTTATCAATGATACTGGTCTGGAATGTTAAAGGTGCTGGGGATAAAGCCTTACTCAGAATAATCAGGTCTCTTACACAGTTACATCGTATTGAGATCCTTGCTATCCTTGGACCAAGAATTAGTGGTGATCATTCATTACATGTTGTTAATAGTCTGGGATTTACTAATCACTACATTGTCAATGCTAATGGCTTCTTGAGAGGTCTTTGGCTTTTGTGGAATTGTAACATTGTTCAACTAAATACATTGGCTTGTTCCAGCCAATCAATTACAGCTTTGATTATGAATGACAATACTCCATGGCTTTTCACTGTGGTTTACGCTTAGGAAGTCTATTTGGACCTATTTGGACGGTGTTTCTGATGCTGCTAAACTGCCTTGGCTTGTGGTTGGGGATTTCAATGAGATTAATGTTGACTTTGAGAAAAAGGGAGGCAGACCCACTCAAAGTCAAACTGGTTTTGCTGTTTGGATTAGTAGGAACCATTTAATGGATCTTGGATTCTCTAAAGAAGAGTTTACTTGGTGTTTAATGGATCTTGGATTCTCTACAGGTGAGTTTACTTGGTGCAAGAAAAATGATCATGGTGGAACTATTTGGGAAAGACTGGATAGAGGTCCTTGTAGCATTGATTGGAGACAAACATTCCCTGAAGCATATGTTAGACATTTACCTAGAATAAATTCTGACCATTGTCCTCTGCTGATATCCATGAACTCTGCTCAGTGACAAAAACCTTGTGAACATCAGCGTGTTTTTGGGGGGTCTTGCTTGACTAATAGAGGCATAGTGCTATTGGCTTATTTTATTCCTGCATCTGCTCGATTGTTTTTATAGTTGTTGGAAGTAAGAATGGCAAAGAACACAGAAATCCTGTGAACACGGCACAAGGTAAGGGAAAACTAAACTCCTAAAAATAGGGTAAGGCACGACAAAGGTGAAGGCAAAACCAAACCCTAAAAATAGGATAAGGCAAGACAAAGGGAAGGCAAAGACAAAGCAAAGGCAAGGCAAGGCAAAGGGCATGGCCACAGCAACATCAATAACCACAACATTGGAAAGCGAAGCAAGCCAAGACAACATCAACGGCGATAGCAGCAACAACAACAACAATGACAACAGTTCTTCAATATCAACTTTAGCTAATTCACACAAACACAACTTCTCTTCACTCTCCCTCTCTTCCCTGAAGAGAAGGGGTCGTCAAAGTCAAGAAATAAGCAACATCTTCATGGGAATATATGTCAAGGTAATGGGGATACGTCAATAAACATATCCTTTTGACTCCTCGTCCCCTCCTCAAGAGCACTTAAATTGCAAGGAGAAATCAAGCATAGGTCACAAGAAAACCTAGGCTCTTATACCATGTCAAATAAAAGTAGGACAAATATTCAATTATGCTCATATATGCTCTTTTTTTTTATTCTCCTCCAAAGATAAGTTAACCGTAAATAACATAGGAAATAAATCTAAATTACAAAAGGAACTAAATCTCAATTACAATAGGACTAAATATATGGGTAAGTAACCAAAATCCTTGTTGGTTTTAAAACATTTTTAAGAAGTTCATTTGAATATTAAAACGACGGTTTTATAACACCGCCGTGTATGATTAACTTAAACATCTAAAAAA
>NW_023010007.1:25247-126518 GCF_902201215.1 Prunus dulcis | reverse complement strand
AACCCCTTTGAAAGATGAAAGTGTTTCACTCTTGAAAACTCTCTTTTTTCTCTCTTTGATCTCCCAAACCTATTTGGTTGATGTTGGATTGTGTTTGTGTGTTAATGAGCTTATGGAAACAATTCCCATACACATTTACTTAAGTATTTTCGGCCAAACCCCATTGGGCTTCCAAAATTGGGCCTTATGACACTTGAACCGTAATATTTAGGTGTCTTATGGCCTTGGGCTTGATACCCAACCATTTGGGCTTCTCATTGACTATTACCGAGGCCCAAATACATTTTTACATGTAGTAAATCATCCACATCAAATTAATTAAATTGATTTACTCATTCTCATTTGTATTACTCAAAGTTAACCATTTAAGGTGTGCGATCCATTAGGTTCTAATTTAGCAAGGCAGTGGGAAAATATTAGAACTCTTTCTAACCAACTGGAGTTAAAACCCCTTTTTAATTCTTCCTTTATTTAAATCGATCACAATCAATCCTAAGACTTCCACAAGCCAAGAGTGACATCTAGCAATATATCAAGGCTACCAAAGCTAATTAGAATAGACGAAGAACCTATTCAGTTGGAATTGCAAGCAATACGGTCCTTCTCTTATACAATGTTTCCAATCATATTTTTAGGGTATGGATTGATAATGTCAAACCCCTAATATGGTTAACCTCATGTGATTCAATAGAACATGATTAAAAACTACTTTCTAAATCATGTTCAAGTACTTCAGCCAAAGATTCACTAAATCATATCTTGAAACATTCTTCTTTTCTTATCAAATGTAGAGATTCCTTATTGTACATTCACATGCCTCCATGATGAATTAAGAGATCCCAATAGAACATAAGGAAAATCTTTTACGACTTGCCTTTGCGAGTTATCAAAGATCAATAACGCATCACAAGACAACCATGATGCCTCAGGTTTAAGGACTAATTTGCATTATTGCAACTACAAGTTCTCGTTTGACATATAGATAAATACTCCATACGAGAACTATAATTGATCGCGTTCAGTGTTCTCATTCACTAATGAGCACCCACATACTTGTAAGACCAACCATCCTCGTTATTGAGCATACATAATATGTGCCAATCTTGACGGTTTATCAATGCCCATTTGGTAACCCTACGATTAGGAACATTTTGGGATACTACAGTTAGAGATTAAAGGTCTCCCTAATTTAAACTTTTTTAGATTACTTTATCTCTTATTTAGTACACCCTGGACATTTGTTTCTTTACACGACATAAAAGATAACACAATAAGATTCCCCTTTATTTATAATATACGAAATGCATTCTAAGGAGATTACATCAAATGTATTAGCTCTTAGGGCACATTTCTAACAATCTCCCACTTGCACTAGAGCTATTTAGCCATGTATCTAATACCCATTTTCTCTGTATGTCTACTAGTTGTGACTGTGACATAGGCTTAGTGAGTGGATATGGAGATAAATCTGGATAGAAAATATTTTTTGCTACGTTGTCTGCAGATGCAACCTTTAGAATGCATACATCACCATTCGAAATGAGTTCTCGAATCTTGTGGAAGTTTCTGTCAATGTGCTTGGATCTCTGATGAGGCCTAGGTTCTTTGGCTTGAGCTATCGCCCCATTGTTGTCACAGTACAAAGATACTGGTGACATTATGGTTGGAACCGCATTTAGTTTGGTAATGAACTTCTTCATCCAAACAGCTTCCTTTGCCGCTTCTGAGGCAGCAATGTACTCAGCTTCAATGGTGGAGTCAGTAGTAACACTTTGTTTATAGCTTTTCTAGCTAACAACGCCTCCATTCAGATGAAGACGTACCTAGATGTGGATTTACGATCATCTACATCGGATGAGAAATCCGAGTCAGTAAACGCTTCCATTTGTAGCTCCGATGTTCCTTCATAAATAAGGAACATGTCCTTAGTCCTTCGTAAGTATTTAAGGATACACTTAACAGCTCCCCAATGATCTAATCCTGGGTTTGACTGATATCTACTCGTTACACTAACAACATAACTGATATCTGGTCTTGTACAAACCATGGCATACATGAGACTCCCTATTGTAGATGCATAAGGGATTTTACTCATCTGCTGTATCTCTTCAAGAGTTTTCGGACACATGTTCTTAGAAAGGTGAAGTCCATGTCTAACTGGAAGCAACCCTTTCTTAGATTGTTCCATATGAAATCTCTTCAGCACCTTATCTATATACAAGGATTGAGATAATCCAATTATTCTCTGAGATCTATCACGATAAATCTTTATTCCAAGTATATAAAATGCCTCTCCTATATCTTTCATTGTGAATGATTTAGTGAGCCACAGCTTCACTGAAGATAGCATTCCTATATCGTTTCCAATAATTAGTATGTCATCTACATACAACACTAGGAATACTACCGAACTCCCACTAACCTTCTTGTACACACATTGGTCATCCATGTTTTGTATGAAGTTAAATGATTTGACAACTTCATCAAAGTAGATGTTCCAACTCCTAGAAGCTTGCTTCAATCCATAAATGGATTTATGTAGCTTGCATACCTTATGCTTATCAACTTTAGAAATGAAGCCTTCAGGTTGATCCATGTATAGTTCTTCCTAAAGGTGGCCATTAAGAAAAGCCGTCTTCATATCTATTTGCCAAATCTCATAATCATGGTATGCAGCTATTGCAAGCAAAATCCGAATAGACTTTGTCATAGCAACAGGAGAGAAGGTTTCTTCGTAGTCAATCCCTTCTCTCTACTTGTAGCCCTTTGCTACTAGCCTTGCCTTGTAGGTTTCTACCTTCCCATCTGAGCCTATCTTCCTCCTCTTGAAAATCCATTTGTTTTCTATTGGTACAATACCAGGAGGTGGATCAACTAGAGTCCAGACTTGGTTGGTATACATAGAATCCATTTCGGATTTCATGGCTCCAAGCAATTTCTATGAGTCAATGTTTGACATTGCCTCATTGTAGTTCGAAGGGTCTTCGATATCCTTACAATCACTTAGGAGGTTTAATTCTCCTTCGTTGTCATGAAGGAAACCATAATACCTCTTAGGCATTCTTCTAACCCTACTTGAACTACGCAGAGTTTGTGTTATAACAGGTTGTGGATCTGGGATTGCATTCAGTTCAGTGTTGATTTCTAGCTCATTGGACAATTCCTTGAGTTCTATCTCATCTCCCCCTTTCCCATCAAGAGTGTATTCTCTTTCGAGGAAGGTAATTGACCTTGCGACGAACACCTTTTGCTCGTCCATGTGGTAGAAGTAATATCCCATAGTTTCCTTGGGGTACCCTATAAATCTACACTTCACTGACCTTGCATCTAGTTTATCCACATCTTGTCTTTTGACATATGCTGGACAACCCCAAATCTTGATACAACCAAGACTTGGTTTCTTCCCAAACCACATTTCGCATTGAGTTTTTGGAACAGATTTGGAAGGCACTGTATTTAACAAATGAATTGCTATTTCTAGTGCATATCCCCAAAAGGATATAGGTAAATCAATATAGCTCATCATGGAACGAGCCATATCCATTAAGGTTCAATTTCTCCTTTCAGAGACCCCATTATGTTGTGGAGTCCTTGGTGGAGTCCGTTATGATAAGATGCCATGTTCCTTGAGGTAATCAAGAAACTCTGTGCTTAAGTATTCACCTCCTCGATCGGATCTAAGGATTGTAATACCCTTGCCAGTTTGGTTTTCAACTTCATTTTTGAATTCCTGAAACTTTTCAAAAGATTCAGACTTATGCTTCATTAAGTATAAATACCCAAACAGTGAATGATCATCGGTAAAGGTAATGAAGTATGAATAACCTCCCCTTGTGTTTGTAGACAAAGGTCCACAAACATCTATGTGGATCAACCCCAACAATTATGTAACTCATTTTCCTTTACCAGTAAAAGGAGACTTGGTCATTTTACCTTCTAGACAAGATTCACAAATAGGCATAGGAGCAGGGTCTAAAGATCCAAGGCATCCATCTTTTGCCATCCGGTGAATCCTATCTTGGTCAATGTATCCAAGTTTGAGGTGCCACAATTTAGTTGAGTCATCCACATCTTTAGGCCTTTTAGGTCTAGATGCATCTTTATCCATACAATTAATACTGCCATTCATTTCCAAATGAAAGAGACCATCAATCAAATTTGCATAAGCAATAATTCGATTATTATGTGAAATAGAACAAAGTAGTTTGTCAAACAAAACAACAAATCCGTCTCTTAAAAGCATAGAGACAGATATTAAGTTCTTTACACAACCAGAAATGAAATAACAATTATTTAAATTCAAGGTCTCCCCGGAAGGTAGATTGAGATGATAGGTGCCTACAGCTTTGGCAGCTACCTTAGTGGCATTACCCACAGTTAGCACCATTTCTCCTTTTTTGAGTCTTCTACTTCCTACTAGTCCCTGCACACAATTGCAAATATGTTGACTAGCTCCTGAATCAACTATCCAGGTAGAAGTATTAATTGCAAAAACTGATTCAAGAATAAGAGTATTACCTTCCAAAGGCTTGTTCTTTAAGCTTGCGAGGTAATCCTTGCAATTCCTCTTCCAATGTCCATCCTTTCCACAGTGAAAGCAAGTTCTTTTCGGTTCCTTGCCTTTCTTTGTTATTTTTCCTTCCTTGGGTTTTAGAAAACCTTTCTTCTTCTTTCCCTTATCCTTACCTTTCGGTTTGGATTTGGAAGAGGAGGAAGAACCCTTTTCAAACACAGCAACTGTCCCTTTCAACCCTCTATCCTTTGAAATATTCTTTTCAACTACTATAGCCATATTGAGTAGCTCAGATAAGGTGCTTTCCATCTTTCCCATATTATAGTTCATAACAAATTGGGAAAAATCTGATGAGAGGGACGAAAGAAAAAAGTCTTGTTGAACTTCAGCATTAAATGGAGCATCCAATTTTTCCAATTTCTCAAGTAATGATATTATCTTGAGACCATGCTGATTAACTGGAGTCCCACTTGTCATCTTTGTGTTGACAAGTTCACATATTGTATTATAACGCAAGCTACGAGTAGCTTCACCATAAAGCTCTTTAAGGTGAAGCAATATGGAAGCACAATCATTCATATCTTCATGTTGTTTTAGTAGCTCATCTTTCATGGATGCTAGTAAGTAACATTTACCTCTACTATCATGCTTGGCATGCTTCTCAAAAGTAGTTATTTCTTCCTGAGTAGCTGTTTGGTCAGGAGGAATATGTGGTGGGGCTTGTGTCCACACATAATCAATCTCATCCATTTTAAGGACAAGTTTCACTTTGCGAAGCCAACCGGGATAGTTCATGCCATCAAGGGTGTAATTGTTAAGTATCGATGAGATTAGGTTTTTAATGGCCATTTGAAAATTATGTAACAACGTAAACAAATTTTAGTTTTAGATTAATCTTCTACCAAGGACTTAGGGTCTTTAAGTCATGATGGTAGCTCCCACTATTTTTGGCAAATTTCACATCCCTCTTGAAATCCGAGAGTTTCCATTGAAACTCTTCGTGGGGATGGGAGTCTCAATTTCACATAGTTTTCCTCAACCTAACAATTTGTTGGATTGCTATCTTACTAATAAGAGAATACTCTTATCCAATCACATCATTTATGTGAATACCCATCACTATGGCCTCTAGAGAACTAGACCTCAACCTAACAGTTTGTTGGTTTTGTTCGTCTTAGTTAAGTTATTCACACCATGCTTGTAGGTATAGGGTTTCAAGTATGAACCTTAACCTAACGATTTGTTGGCCACACTTCGTTATCTATCCTCACTACATCAAGTATGTGTAATAGGCTTCCCTTGGATGGTTACAAGTACTGGATGCTGCCTCATTAAGGTACAACAAAGTGTAAATGTGCCACCCAATAAAAGACTACCATGGTGGAAGGCCACAAAATAGCATTCAAAATGCCATTTCGCTTATCAACTTAATATTGCTTTGAGGGTAGTTAAATTGGTCTCATTTTAGTCCAATTTTAATCCTGTTAAAATTGCCTATCTAATCTCATTAAATGGTTCCCAATGCAACATATTAGTAGCACATAATACTCCCACTAAATATTTTAGAAACCATTTGCTTGAGATAGTGTGTAACAACCCAATCCTAAATTAATAGTTAAATATTAAATTATTCAAGGAAAAGACAATTTTACCCCAGGAATATTGAAATGATTTAAGAGTTGACGTTTATTCGGGGAGATTAAATTATTAAAATAAGAGGAAGTAAATTTACATGAGAAAATAAAGTGAAATCAACAATAAAATGAAATGATTTGAATTAATTTAGGCTTTAAAAAAAATTAAAGATAATAGTTAATATAAAAAGGGGCAAAAATGTCATTTTCAGTTTGGGAAGAAATTTGGAAATGTCGATTGTATTGTTGCGCAGAGCACATCAAGATGAGTCTGTAGACACGTAGTGGGCTCAGATTCGAGTTGTAACGAGAGAGATACGATTAAAAAATTCAAGTAGGGGCAAAATCGTAATTGTGCCAAACTGGTTTTTAAAACCAGAATCTCTCTCTCTCTCCCCAGGCTGGCTGGTGCGACGACAACCCCCCCCCCCCCCCCCCCCCGCCCAAAACAGGACCTTCGGTCTTTTGCTTGCCATCTCCTCCACCGGCCACCAAATTTCATGATTTTGGTACCAAAATGTCAAGTTCACTTCCCTCTTCCCATCCCGACCAACCTCAGCCACTGAAACCACCGGTGCTGGCCAGAAAATGCAAAAATCCAAGCTGTTTTCGACAGATTTTCTCAAGCTTCGTTTGAACGTTTCGGCACCAAATCTTGTGATCCAGGTATGCTTTTCCATCTATTCTTCGAGCTCTAGTTGATGGTTGGGTAGGATTTGATTGATTTGTATCATAGATAATTCAAAATATGAATTGAAATTTGGCCGAATTTCGGCATGAGATTTCGGCCACTTCTACTCGTTTTTCTGGGTATGCCCAAGAACAAAAGTGACTCCAAATGAGGTTTCACCCCTTGGGTAGGAGTTTGGGCCAGTGGTTTGGAGTATTTTTGGTCGCCGAAATTTGATCAAGTCACCCACGCGCTGCCGATGCGTGTGGCGGCGTGTGGGAAGCCTGGTGAGGTCACTCTCAGTCTATATGGTCCTCATCTTCTCACGAGCGCGTAGGAATTCGCAGATCTCAATTCGGACAACGGTTGAGCCCTGATCGGATCTTGCATATTGTGCAATTTCAGGGTTTGATAAGTTTGAACCGTTGGATTGTAGTTATTCTTGTATATGTCAATCTAGATAATTCCAGGATTGTGTAGAAATTGACAGATGGTGAATCGGAGTCCCGGATACTCAGGAAAGGCCAACCCTAGGGTTAGGTTTATAGTAACCCCAATCGTGCAATCGTGATTAATCCGACCGTCCGATCGAGACCAGACTTTTAGGACATGTGTCCTAGGTATACTGGAACCTTAAGGGACTTTTGGATTGGAATTTCGAGGTCGCGGACCCCACGGGGTCCCGGGTTGACTTTTTGGGACTTATCACTTTTTGAGTCTCGAGGCACTTCTAGATTGTTCTAATCATTGGAAAGGTTTACATAGGCTTGAGAATGACTTCAAATACAATGCATGCACTTCTAGGAGCCCAGGGCTAGGACTTTGGATTAAATAACGAGGATGAGCTCCATGTGATATGTTTGAGCCTTTAGAAAGCTCATGTGCGTGCGAGTGTTCACTTGGTTTAGTTGTAGTTCTAATTTCATGATTTTATGTAATTTCGAGATGAGTATTTAATTATCTGTTTATTTATCGCCTGTTTATATATGTTCATATGGTTAATTTTGTGGTAGAAATATAAATATAATATTGGAATGGTATGCTAAGTAGAGATCGAGATAGTTAACAAACTATATATATATATATATATATTCAGTAGTTGAAAAGGATGAATCTTAGCTTTTGGCTTTTATCATGTTATGATATATATATATATATATGTATGTATATATTTTAAGTTTAGTTGAGAACCAATCTATTTAAAGTTTATATAAATGACGAGTTATGGTTTTCAAACCCAACGCGAGGGTACCTCACAGTTGCTTTGAGACAGTTTGTTATTTTGATGATGCCCCATGAGTTTCGGAGATCCATGAACTGTGTGGTGCGAGGATTGCGGCTTAGATTGAAGTGTTATCTATAAGACCTGCAAGGATTGCAACTCATATTGAAGTGTTATCTCCTAGACCTGCGAGGAATGCAGCTCAGTTAACTTTATGGTTCCGAGACCTGCGAGAATGGAATTGACGGACTAACCTAGGAATTGACGGATTATTATTGGAATTGACGGATATATGGAATTGATGGCATATATGGAATTGACGGTATTAAAGGAATTGACGGATCAGAAATGGGGGTACGCCTAGGTGGAGAGAATTTAAGTCCTGAGATGCTTTTAAATTAAATTGAGAATTTTATACGACTACCATTATTTTCTTAAGCGTCACATTTGTTTTACAAGTGTTGGATGGAAATATGCATATAGATTCTAATTTAGTTGTTGATATATATATATATATATATATTTATGAACCTTATGGGAGTTTCAATACAAGGATACAAGGGTCTTTGAAGCTTATAAATCTTTAACTTATTTTATTTTATTTTATTTTAGTACGTTTATTTATCTTTATCTTTTATTATTTTATATAGTATTAAATATCTTAAGTTTTTCTAGCATATTTTGCCCCACGAGTCTTAGAGTTATTCGGACCATGGGAGCGAGGATTGCGGACCAGGTTGACTAGATGTCTCCTAAGTCTAGCGAGGATCACAGGTCAGGACGTGTCACCATTGGTGTCACGAGGAATTGATGGTTATGGCTTTCCAAGCATGATTACTTGATATAAATGCTTTTATTTCTTCATTTGATTGTATATGGCTATGTGAGATATGCCAGGAAGATTGAAATAGAAAGCTGAGCTAAAATATGAGAACTATAGTGGTTTTGCAATGAAAGAACTACGTGTGGCTTGATCCCTCAGTAAGGGTATGTAGGCAACCTATAGTTACAAGGTGCAGCCACGAGTTAGAATGTTTGAGATTACCAACGCAGTTTTGTTGTTCTGAAAGTTGAGATGAATTTTATTAGCAGATTGATTTATTTGATTTATTGCCACCTGAGACCAGAATATTATGATGCTTCATTTCCTGGATATAATTGATATGCTGAACGCTTGAGAAATTTTAAATGTTTGATGACAGGTGAAAATTTTGGGGAATGAATAAATTACAGGGGAAACTCCGCCGAATTTTTCGGCAGAAGATAATATTATTTTAAAAGTGGATTTTTAGTTAGAAGGGCGGTTTGGTCTTTGTGTCTGACATTAGCCAGGTGTCAGATACTCACAGGGTTCAACTCGGATTCCAAAGTGGAATTTGGGTCGGGTCCTGTCATAGTGAGAATACATGGTACCAATAATTGGTTAATTATTGTCATTACCGAACATTGCAATTGCATTGGGCTTATATGATGATGATGGACTTTCTTTTTTATCTAACACGAGCCACCATGTTGGATCATGGTCTTGGAAGGTGATTCATTTTAATTACGCGCGCATAAAAATAAATTAGGCATGAAAGCCATTTCATTATTGCATAGCCAATCAAAATCCAATACATATCCAATAAGCGGCCAATCACATAGCTCAATTGTTTGGTCTAAGTCCATAACCATCCTTTAATTATTTAAACGCTTTAAACAATTAAACTAGCAATGTAAAAACATGCTCTTGGGTTGCATACATATATATATGGGTTTAAGTCAAGTGGTAACCATATTCAAACAAAATAAATTTACCATGGAGTGAAAACATTTTACTACAATAGTAAATGTAATTGTAGAAACCTTTTAGGCATAGTTACACTTATCATATATTGCAACTAGATCCAAAACTATTCAACAATTAATAATGGATCCAATGCTGATCCACTAGGGTGTGGGGTTAAAGCATGCAATTTTATAACACAAAGTGGTGATCATAATTATTCCAACAAGGTGAATAATCATGAATGTGACTAGGTAGGCCAACCACACTCACCAAAGTAATCAAAATTAATTTTAGTGTGGTGAAAAACTTTCAATTTTATAATAAAACATCATCATCATCTTTTGACCTATCTTGGTGGAAAATTGCACTAACACAATCATCAAAATTAGTCACCTAACTTATGGATAAAAAAGATCCCATAATATGAATGTTCATACTATTTCCAGAAAAAATCCATATTCCATTTTAACCATCTCATGCTCTTAATATCAAATATTTCATGAAGTTAAAATCATAAGGGTTTTAATGTAACCATGCATTAATGATTCATACATACATATATTGTTACAACCCGATCCTTAAATAATTTTTAATTATTAATTTTTTCTATGAAAAGACAATTTTGCCCCTAGAATATTTTATTAGGAAAAAAGTTGACTTTTGACCGGGAAGGAATTTGGAAATTTCGCTTGTACCGTTGCGTAGAGCATGTTGATAGGAGTCCGTAGACACGTAGTGGACTCAAATCCGAGTTGTATTGAAGAAATTACGATCAAAATACGATAAGGGGCAGAATTGTAATTTTTTAAAAATAAGATTTTTTTTATGAAAACTCTCTCTCTCTCCTCTCCCCCCCTCCCCCTAGACAGGCTCTCTCTCCTCTCTCTCTCTCAGCCTGACACCCTTTCTTTCTACGATCATCGATGTCCATCCACGGCAGCGCACGGGACCGATGCCAAAAGGACCGGGCCAGCCCCGCTGTCACATCCCGGTCCTTCCCCATCATCAATAGCCGCTCCAGCTGTCGGAAAAATAGAAAAAAGGGCTGGAATTTCGTGAGTTTTCGTCGGCTTCGATCTCCCTCCTCGGGCAGCCATTTTCAGTGATCAAGGTATGGATTTTCATCTATTCTTCGTGCTCTAGCTGTTTGTTTGGTAGGATTTGATCAATTCCTAGCATAGGGAGTTCAATTTTGGATTCAAAGTTTGGCCGGATTTTGGGCTGAAACTTCAGCCACTTCCGGCCATTTTTGGGGGTAGGTCCAAGAACAAAAGTGGCTCCACTTGATGTTCTGAACCTAGGGTAGGAAACTTGGCCCTTAATTTTGAGAATTTTCTGGCAATTGTTATCGCTTTGGCCACCCACGTGCGGCCGCGCTTGTGGCGGCGCGTGGGCCTTATAGCAGAGGGGCATTGTTCCTAAACTGATCTCCTAGTCCTCATGAGCACGTAGGTACTTTCGGATTCCAATTCGGATATCGTTTGAACCCGGAACGGATCTCGCCTATTGTGCGATTTTCGGGTATGAAACTTTTGGACCGTTGGATCGAACCCAAATTCAAGTATTTTATACCTTGTATTTCCAAAATCGTATAGAATTGGACGGATCGTGAACCGGACTCCCAGATACTTCGAAATCGCGAACCCTAGGGCAAGATAAGTTGTTGTCGTCCGATCGTGCGATCGTGATCAATCCGAGTGTTCAATTTGGACCAAACTTGCAGGGTAGGTTCAGAAGAGTGCGTTGAACCTATAGGGACTCCCAGAACTGTGAACGGAGGTCGTGGGCCCCAGGGGCCTGATGACCAAGTTTAGGCGGTTTGACCCCACAGTTGATCGTGAGTGTTCTGAGGTAGTTATACTCCTTGAGAAGGGTTTAAATGACCGTGTAAACAAGTTCCGACTGAGAATGAGTTATCTGGGTCATGTTACGGATTGAATATAGATAGTTATTTATAAATTGCTAGGTTGTGCATATATATATATATATATACATATATATTTTAAGTATAGTTGAGGATCAATTTATCATAAAATTGATATTTAGGTCGAGAAATGGATTGAAAGATAAAAGGAGAGTATTGATATAAGTTTGGGATATGGTTTTGCAAACCCACCACAAGGTTTTTCAAACCCACCACAAGAGTACCCCCTAGTTGTTTTGAAACAGTGTCATTTATAAATGATGCCCCACGTGTTTCGGGAACACTTGAACTGTGTGGTGCGAGGATTGCAGCTCAATAGACTTGGTGTCTCCGAGGCCTGCGAGGATTGCAGCTCAGATAGGCTTGGTATCTCTAAACCTGTGGGGATGGCGGCTGGAGTAGACTTGGTGTCTTTGAGGCTTGCGAGGATGGAATTGACGGTATTAAAGGAATTGACGAATCAGGAATGGGGGTACACCTAGGTGGAGAGAATCTCGGTTTTGAAATTTGGGGGTACACCTAGGTGGAGAGAATCTCGATTTTGAAATTTCTTAAACTAAAATAGAAGAAGTTTAGTATATGGCTTATTTATAATCAGTATATGATTGTTACGTGTATTGGGAAGTTGCAAGTATTGTTTTAGAATTGTGAATATGATTGAGTACATCACGCACATGAGAATCCAGTTTGATTTGCAAAACACATGGCAATATGATGAATTAATAAGATATTCAATTACATTATTAAATAGAAGAACTACATGTGGCTTGATCCCTGGTTGAGGGTACGTAGGCAGCCTAGAATTCTAGGTGCAGTCACTAGGTCAAATGATTGAATAGCAGTCCAGTTAAGTTATTTTGAAACCTCATGTGGTTCTGGGGATGTTCTAAGAATTAGAATCGAGTTTTGTTGGCAGAATATTTTATTTAAAGTGTTGAGGCCTGAGGCCAGAGTGATATGCCACTTGATTTTCTTGGATATAATTTAATGCATTCTGGCAGTTGGGTTATATATAAACATATATGCTTGTTTTACAAGGGAAATTTTTTGGGAAATGTTCTATTTACAGAGGAGACTCTGCCGAATTTGCGGCAGAAGTTGCACTTGAATTTCATGGAATTTTGGTTAGAATGGCAATTTGGTCAATTGTGTCTGGCAACCGCTAGGTGTCGGACACGCACAGAGTTCGGCTAGGATTCCAAAGTGGAATTTGGGTCGTGTCCAGTCATATATGCATACAAAGAGAGCATCAATCATTAAAACATAAAACCGGAAATTCAAAATCCCAAACAACCCTTTTTCACTCCATTTGATTTATTCAATCATATAAAAAAAACAAAATTTCAAGTATAACTATTATACTTTTAAATGAATTTACAACCCATATATGCATCTCTAAACCCTAGAAACATATCAAGTTCATGACCTACAGCTCTGATATCAATTGTTGGTTTTAAAACATTTTTAAGAAGTTCATTTGAATATTAAACTTGCATTTAATCAAATTAATCGCAATGGAAGAATATGGTGGTTGTTTAAATTCAAAAAAAAACTTCGTCTAAGTATCTTAAGCCATGAACATTGATATGATTTCATAAATGAAAGCACAAGAGAAAAGGATAAGTGTTAATTACCCTTGATGCTATAATATGAACCAAGTTGTGTTTTGGTCTTCTCTTGATGATTTCCCTTTGTTGATCTCCTCTTTGATCTTTCTCCTCCTTATGAGCCACAAAAGGATATGGCCTCTAAGTCTCCACATCAATGGAACCTTGAGATGAGAAGAAGTATCTTGAGAATACAAGGATGCTAGTTCAAGATTCTCAAGATTGCTTTCAATCTAAACCCCTTTGAAAAATGAAAGTGTTTCACTCTTGACAACTCTCTTTTTTCTCTCTTTGATCTCCCAAACCTATTTGGTTGATGTTGGATTGTGTTTGTGTGTTAATGAGCTTATGGAAACAATTCCCATAAACATCTACTCAAGTACTTTCGGCCAAACCCCATTGGGCTTCCAAAATTGGGCCTTATGACACTTAAACCATAATATTTAGGTGTTTTAACCCCTTAGGCTTGATACCCAACCATTTGGGCTTCTCATTAACTATTACCGAGGCCCAAATACATTTTTACATGTAGTAAATCATCCACATCAAATCAATCAAATTGGTTTCCTCATTCTCATTTATATTACTCAAAGTTAACCATTTAAGGTGTGCAATTCATTAGGTTATAATTTAGCAAGGCAGTGGTACAACATTAGAACTCTTCCTAACCAACTGGAATTATAACCCCTTTTTAATTCTTCCTTTATTTGGATCGATCACAATGAATCCTAGGACTTCCACAAGCCAAGAGTGACAGCTAGCAATATATCATGGCTACCCAAGCTAATTAGAATAGACGAAGAACTTATTCAGTTGGAATTGCAATGCAATACTGTCCTTCTCTTATACAATGTTTCCAATCATATTTCTAGGGTACGGATTGGTAATGTCAAACCCCTAATATGATTACCCTCATGTGATTCAATAGAACATGATTAAAAACCACTTTCTAAATCATGTTCAAGTACTTCGGCCAAAGATTCACTGAATCATATCTTGAAACATTCTCATTTTCTTATCAAAGATAGAGATTCTGTATTGTACATTCACATGCCTCCATGATGAATTAAGAGATCCCAATAGAACATAAGAAAAATCTTTTACGACTTGCCTTCGCGAGCTATCAAAGATCAATAACGCATCACATGACAACCATGATGCCTCAGGTGTAAGGACTAATTTGCATTATTGCAACTACGAGTTCTCGTTTGACATATAGATAAATACTCCATATGAGAACCACAGTTGATTGCGTTCAGTGTGCTCATTCACTAATGAGCACCCACATACTTGTTTTAGTGTCAACTACACAAATGGTTTGAGACCAACCATCCTCATTATTGAGTATACATAATATGTGCCAACCTTGACGGTTTATCAATGCCCATTGATAACCCTACGATTAGGAACATTTTGGGATACTATAGTTAGAGATTAAAGGTCTCCAAAATCTAAACTTCTTTAGATTACTTTATCTCTTATTTAGTACACCCTGGACATTTGTTTCTTTACACGATATAAAAGATAACAAAATAAGATTGCCAATTATTTGTCATATACAAAATGTATTCTAAGGAGATTACATCAAATGTATTGGCTCTTAGGGCACATTTCTAACAATATCCTAACATAGTAGCAGATGGTAAAATTAAGTTCTTCCCCATATCAACATAACATATGACCATTGATTTTCAAGGCATTGGAGCACTGTCCCTGTTACTTTTTCATCCACCCCATATATTATATAGCCTTCGTAATCTAGAGAGGTGCTGGAACACAATCTAAATCCACCGACCATCTTCCACCATCGCCCCCAATCAATGACCTTGTAGCTCAGGCCGTGAACTTGACAACTGAGAACTGTTCCTCTCTCGGCCACAATCTCTTTGAGAGAAGTCAGATCCAAACAGGCCCACTCGATCAATCCATCCATTCATCCACATCATCTTTGAATGCGTGGTGAACCGTGCTGGCACGCCCGCACTCACTCCATCCAACACAAAATAGGGACGACCTGTGTTGGCACATATCCCCTCTGCCCGGAGTACTAGGCCGTAAGATTTTGCATAGCCAACAACATTTAGTCAGGATAACGACTAGTGAGGCAAGTGAAGACCCCCCCTACCTTGATTCAATTGACCATAGTCCACATCACGTTTAACTCACTAAAACCACCAACTCACATAGGCCAACCTTCAAGAATTACCTCAAAGACAACATAAGCTTAGTTAGAACTTAGGTTCCTCAAAGGCAACGATATCGAACCTATAAGAGATTTCTTCACAACCTAAATGTCCTCTAATATCCAATAATTAAATTCTATCCCAAAAATACAGAATTCATCTCCCAAATGAAATCTCAAGATCAATTTAGAGAACCTAACTTAAGTATTAATCAATAAAGTTCACAAATTTCACTTAACTTTGTATCCAACTCAAAAATCCACAAAACTAAGGGGCTGCTAATGCAATTGCTGGAAAATTATAGTTTTGCCCAAAACTTTAATTAATTGCGGTTTTTGCCCCATTTCACTAAATGGCAAAGTGTTTTCATCCTTTTGTGAAAATTGTTTATTTGTTTAAAATAAATGTTTCATTGAAATTAGAACAAACTACAGTAAACCCCCCAACCTACAGGGTCATTTACGAGTTCATACTCGATTTTGGGGACATTTACCAATACATACTCAAAGTCGCGAAAACCCTACAATTTGCCCCATCCGTTAGCAAGATTGTCAGAAAATTTGTTATCTGTCTACATGAAATTTGTGGGACCCATTTTTTAATTGACGTGGGGTTCCACGTCGACAAAATACTAATAAAAAATTTACTTTTAAAAAAGTAAACATATTAAATTAAAAATAAATTAAAAAATTAAAAAGCCTACCCATATTGTAACAACCCAGTCCTTAAATAATAATTAATAATTAATTTATTAGGGAGAAAGACAATTTTGCCCCTTGAATAAATCAGTAAGGAAAAAGTTGACTTTTTGACCAAGAAAGAATTTGGAAATTTTGCTTGCATTGTTGCGTAGAACGCGATGGAATGAGTCCGTAGACACATAGTGGACTCGAGTCGGGTTTTTAACGAGGAAAATATGATTAAATTACATTAAGGGGCAAAACTAAAATTTGTCAAAAAATCAGATTTTAAAATCTGACTCTTTTCCCTTTCACTCTCACTCTCTCTCTCCTCCAGCTCGCGAAACACCCCTCCAGCGACAGTTACAACCTCCAAACCACCGCCACCGACCGCCATCGAAACTAGGACGGGACCATAACTCGTCGCCACCTCTCCCTCTTCTTTCCCCGACCCTTTCCCCTCCATCAGCCGCCGCCAAACTCGTCAGAAACTGTGAAACACGACCGGTTTCAGTTGAAACTACCCGACCGTTGTACGCCGTCCTCCAGCCACCAAATCCGTCGAGTAAGGTACATATTTTTGACTATTTTTCGTGCTCTAGCTGTTGGTTGGGTAGGATTTTAGAAATTTCTGGGTTTGGTAGGTTGATTTTCGAGTTAGGGTTCGGCCGATATTGGGGTTGCAATTCTGGCCACTTCCGGACAGTTTTTGGGGTAGGTCCAAGAACAAAAGTGGCTCCAAATCGTGTTTTGAACCTAAAGTAGGAGGTTGAGCCCAAGATTTTGAAGTTTTCCGATTGTTGGAATTTATCAAGCCACCCACACGCTGTCAGCCCATGTGGCGGCGCGTGGGCAGCAAGGTGGGGACTAGATTCAATACTAGAATGATTCGGTGGTCCTCACGAGCGCGTAGGTACTCGCGGACTTCAATTTGAATAACGTTTGAACCCCGAACGGATATCGCATATTGTGTGATTTTCAGGTTCAATACAGTTGAGGCTTTAGATCTTAATCATTTTCTGATATGTTGATTTAGGCTTTTCCAGCATCGTATAAGATTCGACGGATTGTGCATCGGAGTCCTTGATACTCCGAAATCGCGAACCCTAGGGTTAGGTTTACAATGATTATCAATAGTACGATCGTGGTCAATCCGACCGTACGATCGAGATCAAACTCTCGGGACTTGTGTCCTAGGTGTATTGGAACCTCTAGTAGCTTTTGGATCAGAGTTTTGAAGTTGTGGGCCCACGGGGTCACGGGTTGACTTTTTGGGACTTTAGCATTTTTTGAGTTCCGAGACACTTCTTAACCATTCCAATTGTAAGGAAAGCTTTTGAGGGCACATGAATGATTCTAAAGTTAGTGCACGCACTTTTAGGTGCCGGGGGTCATGGTTTTATTTAAATATTATATTATACCGAGCAGTTTATTTATAAGATATTCATGATGGTATAATCAGGCATACGGGCTCGGATCGACCCACAAGAAGGACCTTTAAGAGGTCCAGCTAGCTCAGACCAGGAGTGAGTGGATCTTTGCTTTCAAAATGATTTTATGCAATTTATATTCATTATGTGATCTATAGAAGTATGCATTAGATCGAGGGCTTTCTGGCATGTATTGCTAAGGTTAAGTATTTTAGTTATTTGCTGCCGAGTTGAGAATGTTTTGCATAATTTGAGCATAAGGTCTGAGATAATTTGTTGGGTTAGATGGCAGTAGGAATTCAGGTTAATTAAGAGGTAGTTTTATAATTCTAATCTTTTCAAGGAAATCTTATTTTCTTAAAACCACCCTAGGTACCCTAGTATAATAAATGTTGCCTTAAGATAAATTGGTTGCCTTCGGGTAGGTCAGCATGCTTGACAAGTGCCCCACGAGTTCTAGAGGTACCCGGACCGTGCAGAGTGAGTGAGGCAGATCGGGTTGATCACCCGAATCCTACGAGAGAGGGCGGCTCATGTCGACCTTGTGTCACCGAGACCTTCGAGAGCGTGTCACCAATGGTGATGCGAGGGAATTGACGGAAATAAAGTGGGAACATCTAGGTGGTAGATTAAAGTTGATTTCAATGCTTTTAAGGAATTGATTCTTGACTAAGTGTGTGATTGGCGTGTATATATATATATATATATATATTTACATGAATGCATTGATTTCGGTACGAGTATATATGAGGAAATTGATTAAGTTTTTCATAACTATTTTTACAGTGGGGTTAGTATGTTCATATGTATTTTCTAAACCTTGTTTTTGGTCCACTCTCATTTTCCAATGTTTTGCTCCCCCAGGCAGTAGACGTGCACAGGGTTCCATCACAGGGCCGTTTTCTTTTTTCGCGCTTCCTCATTCTGATGTGGGGCTTGTCTGTAAATGAGTCGACTTCTTGTGTAACTTCTTAGTGGATGCTTTAATAACTTGCCTTAGAACTTAGATTTAACCGTTGGAATGTATATATATATATACGCATGCTGGCTGTTGGGTTGTATATATATGCTTGTTTGACAGGTGTAAATTTGGGGAATGATCAGTTTACAGGGGAGATTACCGAAATTTCGGTAGGAGTCAAACCTGATATTTTATCGAACTTAAGCATAGAAGGTAAAAGAGGTCATTGGTGCTGGCACTCGACAGGTGTCGGACACATACAAGGTTCGGCCAGGATTCCAAAGCAGAATTTGGGTCGGGTCCTGTCAACTTGGTATCAGAGCATTATGTTTAACTTCCTGTAGACTCCGCACTTTGTGTATTCCAGTTTTAATGAATTTCTATTTATTGTGACAGAATTATGAGGCCCAGACATGGTGGCAGTAGTAGGGGGATTACAGGCTCTCCCATGGCTGAAACTACGGAGTCTACAGGCTCTCCCGTGGCTGAAACTGCAGAGAAGCCAGCCAAGGATATTGAAACCGATGATGAAGAGGAGCAGAGGTTTGAAAGCCTCAGATTGGACGGTTGTCTTATTCATGCCCTAAACAAGAAAAAAATTTATTGTTCAGATCGAGAGAAGCCTCATCAAGCTCCTCATTTGAATTGAACAAAGCCTGAAATTGGGCCTTTTTAGTGTTATGCAAATTTAGGGTTCAAATTCAAATTCGAATTTGATCAATAAATTGACCGAGTATAAATTAGGTTTTGAAATCGATTTGAGTTTGGTGGGTTATGGCGATTGGCCTGATTTTTATTAATTTTTTGTAGGGAAAGATGGGGTCAGCCAAGTTCATGGGGTTGGCTGGGTGTGTGGCATGCGTCCTTGAGGTGGGTGGGTGTTGGATGTTGGGGCTCGGAGACTTGGGGGTGGTGTTTGGCTGGGGTGGGCTAAGAGATTTCAGGTCGTTGGGTAGGGATGGAGGGTGGGTCTAATGGTTTTTTTTCCCAATGGGTTTTGGGGTGGGCGACGAGAGAGGGGTGGCTGAGAGGTGGGGTTGAGTCGGGAGGAAGAGAGGGGGTCGGCTCCTCAATGGCCGCACTCCTCATGCAGACATTTTTTTTTTGCTGGGTTTTTTGTTTTTAGTTTGTCAGTATTCATGGTGAAGGGAGGGAGGAGAAGATGGCAGACTTCGGTCTGCAAATTTTCCCTTCTTGGGAGGCGACGGGAGAGTGGTGGCTGAGAGGTAGGGTTGAGTCGAGAGGGAGAGAGGGTTGGCTGGGTTGGAGAAGAAAGATGAAATTTTTTCTTTTCTTTTCTTTTTTTCAATTTTTAATGATATGATTTAAAAATTATTTTTAACATGTACATAATTATTTTTATTAGTTTTTTCGTTCACGTGGAAGTCCACGTCATAAAAAATGAATCCCACTTTTGACACGTCAGCATTTAACAGACTCACTAATAGTTTGGCTAATAAAGGGGGCAAATTGTAGGGTTTTCGAGACGTTGAGTATGTACTGGTAAATGTCCTCAAAATTGAGTTTGAACTCGTAAATGACCCTATAGGTTGGGGGTTTTACTGTAGTTTGTCCTTGAAATGAAGCCCATATTATCCAATAACAAATTTTAGAATTAGATTCTAAGTTAATTATCTAATGAGATTAAATAATGAAAGAGATGATTATGGACTTATGAACACAAATGCATGACACAATGTGATTGGCCAATTACTTATTAAACGAATGGAATAGGTTTGATTATTGGTTGTAAATTAAATAGGGGCTTGCACGCCTCTCCTCTCTCTTAATCTCAAATGTAATTCCCTTAAAGTCCATTGGGCTTTAAGTTCTCTATTCTCAAATGGTTATAGATCAAGAGAAAGAATAATCAAGTCAAGATTACCTGTATTATTCATGGGTCCAACGCCCAATAACAACCATGAATGTTTTAAGTAGTTAAGGCACGTAATTAAATCAACCTCTTTCCAAAGGCTCTAGATCCGACATCTTGGCTAGATATTAGATCGAAATCAAGTCCATAATCATCCATAATCCTATAGATGAGTATTTATCTAAACTTATGGAATTACAAAGGCTTTCCGTTAGTAGTAGTACATATTCCCAATCTCAAATAAAAGAGTTTTATGAAATTGATTTGTTTTGCAAAACAAATAGTGGGAGTATCGTACAACTACTAATATGATTTAGAATTCTAGTTGTCCTAGGCCGAGTAGTTTAATTGAAGCATGTTTATGATGAGACCTTAAAACCCTCAATTAACTAAATTAAGTCGAAAAACGATAGACTTTTTGAAAGCCTAGTCGTGGCCTTCCACCATGGTGAATTCTGAATAAGCTTGACCCTTGTGAAGACTTTGCCGCAGATATGAGGGGCTGACAGCAAGATGTTCTTGCTTAGGAAGAATTCATTTATATATTGGATGTTGCAAGGATAGGCTCAAACATGGACTAACATTCTATTATAATGAGGTTCATGATTATATCACTATACTTTGCAAGAATGGTGGGCTAATACTTAATTAGTAAAATGGTGCCTCACGATAATATTCGGGGGTATACATTTACTAGAGGCCAAATTATATGGGAACCCACATCATGATGTGAATGAGTAGAAGGACTCTCTCTTTATTATTTGTGTTATGCCTAGATCTTATTATGGTGTGGTGATCCAAATAATAGGGAACCTCCTATCCCTCTAAGAGAAATCTTACAGAAGTCTCTCGTATTCCATTTTTGAGGGATTATAGAAATCGTTTAAAATAGTGGGAGGAGCCATAGAATTTAAAGACCCTAAATCTATGGCCTTAACCAAAACAATCTAATTTTATTTTTGCTATGTTTACAGATAAATCTGTAGAAACCCATTCATAGACATTACACAAAGCAAGCAATGAACCATATAATGTCAAAAGGGATTAGCTTCCATAAGGATGCTAAAGGGAAGAAGAGATGTAATGTACATCTTTCATGCACAAGGAACAAAACTTATGAAGAGAGCAATTTTGTCCTTGAGTCAGTAATGGCAGTTGAAAATTCCACCTGAATAATGGATTCAGGAGCTAGCAGACACGTTTACAATACATTGCAAGGTCTACCAGATCATAGGAAGTGGTCAAAAGAGGAAATAGTGCTACATATTGGTATTGGTACCCAAATATCTATAAAAGCAGTAGGCACTTTCCACCTTAGCTACCACATGGGGGGACACTTGAACTTAAAGAATGTCGAAAATAGCAACTGCTTGATTGAGATGCCATGACCTAAGAGGCCCAAAGAAAAACTCAATCCGACTCAAGTTTGGCACCTAAAGTTAGGACACATTGGCCAAGATAGGATCCAAAGGATGGTCAAATAGGGATACCTTGAATTTTTGGGTTCAGTCCCTATGCCCACCTGCGAATCCTGTCTTCAATGCCAAATGTCAAACTTGCCTTTTTCAGGAAAAGGGGAAAGAGTCACTGAGCTTCTTGAATAATCCACACTAATATATGTGGGCCATTGTGCACTACATCAAGGGGTGGCTTTTCTTACTTCATTACGTTCACCGATGATTACTCTCAGTTGGGTTATGGACACCTAATAAAGTACAAGTCCGAGGCCTTTGAAAACTTCAAAGAATTCAAGAACGAAGTTGAAAAGCAAACAGGAAAGAGTATCAAGATTCTAAGATCAGATCGAGGAGGAGAATACTTGAGTACCGAGTTTCTTGAATATCTCAAGAAACATGGCATCCTATGGACTCCACCTGGAACCCCACAATTTAGGCCCCATTTGGGATTGCTTTTTTTTTTTTGGCCAAAAACCTGCTTCTCTTTAAAGTTAAGCAGTTTAAGGTGTTTGGTAAAAATAAAATATTCTGATTATTTTAAAAGCAGTGGCCTTTTGACAGCAGCTTTTAAAAGCAGGCTCTGGGTTGCTTTTGAAAGCTGCTTTCAAAAAAAGCAGAGATGAACCTTTAATAAATTTTTTTAATTCCCAAAATACCATCATTTATTTTTAAAAATGACACCACCTCCACTTCCACATCCAACTCCACCATTTGCACCACCACATTCACTACCTCCACAACCACCACCACCACCACCTCCTCCTCCTCCTCCTCCTCCTCCACCACCACATCTTCGAAAGGAGAAACCGAACATTGATGGACCATGTCCAATCAATGATGAGTTATTCAGATTTGCCAGTATCATTTTGGGGATATGCACTTCAAACTGCAGCATAACTGCTAAACAGAGTACCTTCTAAATCCATGCCCAGAACACCTTATGAAATGTGGTTTGGGAGGAAGCCAAGTCTTAATCATCTTCATATATGGGGTTGTCCGGCTTATGTTAAGAAGCATGATATTGACAAGTTAGACGCTAGATTAGAAATGTGTAGATTCATTGGATATCCAAAGGAAACTTTAGGATACTACTTCTACCATCCAAACGAACAAAAGGTGTTTGTTGCAAGATTTGCAAGATTTCTTGAGATTGATTTTGCATTGGATGGCACCTGTGTGCATAAGGTTGAGCTTAAGGAAGAGTCTAGAGAGCCTCATGAACCTGAAGTAGAGTCTAATCTAGTTGATGATCCAGTCTCTTTACCCACACTCACCCAACCTCCACGTAGGTCTAAAAAAATCAATAAAACATCTGATAGATATCTGGGCATACACCATGCTCTTCTCATAGGAGATGACATGGAAGATCCTGAAACCTACACAAAGGAAATGTTGGACATTAACTCAAAGAAATGGCAGGAAGCCATGAAGTGTAAGATGGATTCTATGTATGCCAACCAAGTCTGGCCTCTGGTTGACCCTCTTGAAGGTATTGTACCAATAGGAAACAAATGGGTCTTCAAGGGGAAGAATGGCTTAGATAGCAAGGTGGAGACCTATAAAGCTAGATTAGTAGCTAAAGGCTACAAACAAAGAGAGGGAATTGACTATGAAGAAACTTTCTCTCCTGTAGCAATGATAAAATCCATCCGCATACTTCTCGCCATAACAACATATTTTGACTATGAGATATGACAGATGGATGTGAAAACGGCTTGTTTGAATGACCACCTTCAGGAAGAAATCTACATGGATCAACCTGAAGGATTCACATCTAAACATGAAGAGAAGAAAGTATGCAAACTTCAAAGGTCCATCTATGGACTGGAGCAGGCTTCAAGGAGTTGGAATATTCGTTTGATGAAGTCGTTAAAGGTTATGATTTTAGCTAAAATGAAGATGAACCTTGTGTGTACCAGAAAAAAAAGTGGGAGCGCAGTCGTATTCCTCATTCTATATGTAGATGACATATTAATATTTGGAAACGATATAGGCATGTTGACCTCTGTAAAACTATGGTTATCAAAGACCTTCTCAATGAAAGATTTGGGAAATGCATCTTACATAATTGGCATCAAGATCTATAAGGATAGATCGAGAAACTAATTGGATTATCTCAATCCCTGTATGTGGACAAGGTATTTGGAACATTCTAAATGGAACATTCCAAGAAGGGGTTTCTACCAGTCGGACATGGTATTCACCTGTCTAAGAGCATGAGCCCTAAAACCCCAGAAGCGGTGATACAGATGAGCAGGATCCCATATGCCTCCGCAATTGGGAGCCTAATTATGCCATATTGTGTACGAGGCCTAATTTCAGCTATGTCAAACCCACGATTAGAACAATGGAGTGTTGTAAAGACTATTTTAAAGTACCTCAGAAGGACCAAGGATATGTTCCTAGTCTATGGAGGAACCCAGAATTACTGGTGGAATGATATACAGACTCAGATTTTGAATCTGATGTTGATGATCGGAAATCCACTTCTGAATATGTGTTCACTCAGAGCACCACTGCGGACTCCACAATTGAAGCAGAGTACATAGCTGCTTCAGATACAACAAAGAAAGTGATCTGGATGAAGAAGTTCATTACTGAACTTGGAGTGGTTCCAAGCATTGTCACCAGTCATTTTATACTGTGATAACAATGGGGCTATAGCACAAGCCAAGGAACCAAGGTCTCATCAAATATTCAAGCACATTCAGAGGCGCTATCACTTAATCAGGGAATATGTTGCTTATGGAAATATTAGTGCGCTCAAGGTGGCTTCAGCAGAAAACATAGCAGATCTACTTACAAAGCCAATAAGTCAGCTTCTGCTAGACCTACACATGGAGAAGATGGGTATTAGATACATGTCAGATTGGCTTTAAAGTGCAAGTGGGAGATTGTTAGAAATATGCCTTTAAAACCAACTAATTATGTAATAGTTAGAGTTAAGGACATCTTTGATAAAAGACATATTATGTTATCAATGGGTAAGAAAGGTTGTTTTATACATTAAATCATCCTATATCATCTTTCAATATGTAGAACAACCATAGTCCAAGGAACATACAAGTGGATATGAGAGCTATGTAATGAGATTGCATACATGGAGACTCTTCATCATCCCTAAATCCTGAATATGTTCCTGGTCATAGGAATATTGATTGGGTGTCAATATTCCGCAAAAACTAGTACACACAGTATCATCTCTATATGTAGGGAATGGCAAGGTCTCAGGTCATTAAGTGTGGAGACATATCGATATGTGTGTCGATAATTGTAGAAGAATAAGTACATTGAGCACGATCCAACACATGAGGCATGGAAGTCTCTACGCACATATCAAGCTAGAACTCATAAATTGCAATGGTGCAAACAAATCCTTAGACCTAAGGCATCATAGATGTTTTGTGGCTATGTTGTTAATCTTTGAGGGGGCTATACAATCATGCTGAATTAGGCATAGCTTAAAGGTGCTCATCAGGATCTTCAATAGAGTCATGGAAGCAAATGAATGTACAACAATGAATCTCTACTCTCAGTAAAGGAGAGATAATACTCCAAGATATGATTGGTCAAATTTATGCGCAGAGTAGCGGATAAGACTTGAAAGAAGAAGTCTTCAAATCTTCCCAGGATATAAAAGGAATAATTCACATTAGGATATTAACAATCGGATTCCATGATCTAATAATATGAATAAGGAGTATGGACATAAGAGAAGGATTCAATTACACGATCATTCTAATTTGAATAGGTTCTTTTACAATGTCTCATTTAGCTCGGATAACCGTGACTTGCTACTAGGCGACAACCATGGTTTGTGGATGTCTTAAAAAGTTTCAATTAACCTTTATTAATCCTGAGGAGTTAAGTCAATCCATTACCTTACTAAAGGGAACCTACGGATCTGCACACCCAAAGCATGTGATTAGAGGTATATATGAGGAGAAATGAAATAAGGAGACACAAGTCAATAGTTGATAATCAAATGTCAAAGTCAATGGTCAAAAGTCAACATGTTGACCAGAGTAATTGACCAAAGTCAAATAGTCCGACTGGGTCAATTAAGTTGACTTTTTGACCCTGAATGAATTTGGAAATTTCAATTATACCGTTGCATAGAGCACGTCGAGATGAGTCTGTAGACATGTAGTGAGCTCAAAACGGAGTTGTAACGAAAAAGTTACGATAAAAGGAAGTTTAGTG
The DNA here is from genome assembly GCF_902201215.1 of Prunus dulcis. Lineage (NCBI taxonomy): Eukaryota > Viridiplantae > Streptophyta > Magnoliopsida > Rosales > Rosaceae > Prunus > Prunus dulcis. Next base: position 100,393 of record NW_023010007.1, on the reverse strand, counting down.
GCATAACCGTAAATATGTCAAAGTTCAGTTTTAAAACCCAGATTTACTCCTCTCCCCTTAGAAGCTTCACGACCAGCCAACTTCTCTCCTCCACCACCACCACCACACACCTCCGTTCTTGGCGGCACCTGTCCAGTTAGAACCGCCTCACTTCCCTCTTTGATTTCCGACGGGTCCCAGCCTTGATCCTCTGGCTTGGTTGCCGGAATCAGCCACGAAACAGGCGATGTTGGGCAGTTTTTTTAGTAAACTTTCGGGCGCTCGTTCGGACGTCTCCGGCCACCAAATCTTTCAAACTTGGTATGATTTTCTATCCTTTCAATGTGTTCTAGCTGCTGGTTGTGTTGTTTTTGAGAAATTTCTGCGTTTAATTGGTTGATTAAGTGATTGAAGTTTTGGCCAATTTCAGCCTTCGATTCCGGCCACTTTTTGGGGTAGGCCAAAGAACAAAAGTGGTTCCAAATATGGTGTTTTGCCTAGGGTAGGAAGCTTGGCCTTCAACCTTGAAGTTTTCCGGACACCGAAATTTATCTAGACACCCATGCGCTGCCGGCGCGTGGGAAGGGTTGTGGTCCGACATTTTATTCTAAAATTATCCTTATGTTGTCAGGTTGACTTTTTGGGACTTATAGCTTTTGAGTCCCGAGGCACTTCTAGACCGTTCCAATCAGTGAAAAAGCTTATATAGGCTTGAGAATGACCTTCAATTCAATGCATGCACTTCTAGGAGCCCAGTGTCAGTACTTTGGATTAAATAATGAGGATGAGCTCCATAGAATATGTTTAAGCTTTTAGAAAGTTCATGTCTGTGCGAGTGTTCAATTGGTTTAATTATGGTCTTAATTTCTTGATTTTATGTGAATTCAGGTTGAGTATTTAAACATGCTTGATTTTCTTAATTTCTTAATTTCTTGATTATATGTTGATTTATCACATGCTTATATATTCATATGGTTAATTATGTTGTAAGATTATTAATATAATATTTGAACGGTATGCTAATCAAAGATCTACATGGCTAAGATACTAGCTAAGTGTTTAATATATGTATTTTCAATAGTTGAAAAGGAGGAATCATAGCACTTGGCTTTTATCAGATTGTGGCATACAAATGTATATATATTTTAAGTTTAGTTGAGAACAAGTTTGTTGAAAGTTGATATAAAAGCCAGGTTATGGTTTTCAAACTCACCATGAGGGTGCCCCTAGTTACTTTGAAATAGTTTGGTTATTTTGATAATGCCCCACGAGTTTCGGGGATGCTTGAACCATGTGGTGCTAGGAATGCGGCTCAGATTGAAGTGTTATCTCTGAGACCTGCGAGGGTTGTGGCTCAGATTGAAGTGCTATCTTTGAGACCTACAAGGATTGCGGCTCGGATTGAAGTGGTATCTCCGAGACCTGCGAGGATTGCGGCTCAGATTGAAGTGTTATCTCTGAGACCTATGAGGATTGCGGCTCGGATTGAAGTGGTATCTCCAAGACCTGCCAGGATTGCAGCTCAGATTGAAGTGTTATCTCCCAGACCTGCTCGGATTGCGGCTTAGATTGAAGTGTTATCTCCGAGATCTGCGAGGATTGCGGCTCAGATTGAAGTGTTATCTCTAAGACCTGCGAGGATGGAATTGATGGTATTAAAGGAATTGACGGATCAGAAATGGGGGTACGCCTAGTGGAGAGAATTTAAGCTTTAAAACACTTTTAAAGTAAAATTGAGGAATTTCATACAGTTACTATCATTTTCTTAATCGATATACACAAGGGAAAGACGGATATATATATATATATATACATAATTATTTATTTATGAACCTTACATGGGTTCGATACAGGGGTATTCAGAGCTTGTTTATTTTATTTTATCTTATTTTAATCCGTTTTGCTTTAATTTATCTTATTTTATTTTATTTAAGTTGTTTGCCTTTATCTTTTTAGTATTGGATATGGTATTAAATAGCTCAAGTATTTCTAGCATACTTTGCCCCACGAGTCTTAGAAATATCCGGATCGTGGGTGCGAGAATTGTAGATCAGGTTGACCAGATGTCTCCTGAGTCCAGCGAGGATTACAGGGCAGGACGTGTCACCAATAGTGTCACGAGGAATTAATAGTTATGGCTTTCCAAGAGTGATTACTTGAATCTAAATGCTTTTATTCCTTTATTTAAATATAGTTATTGCCATGTGAGTAATGCCAGGAAGCTTGGAACAGGAATAGAAGAACTACGTGTGGCTTGATCCCTGTTTGAGGGTACGTAGGCAGCCTAGAATTACTAGGCACAGCCGCGAGGCAAAAAGGATTGAGAAATGGTTCAGCTAAATTATTTTTGAATATGTTATTGTGTTCATGTTGTTCTAAAAGTTAGAATCAGTTCGATGTGATAGAATGATTTACTTGAATTACTGAGTCTTGGGGGCAGAATGATATACTATTGTTTCTAGGATATAATTTAAAGCATGCTGGCAGTTGGGTTATATGTATGTATATTTATGCTTGTTTTACAGATGGAAATTTTGGGAAAAGTTCAATTTACAGGGGAGACTCTACCAAATTTTCTGCAGAAGTCAAACTTGAGATAAACTCTATTTGAATGGAAGGGCAAATAGGTCATTTGTGCCCGGCATCTATCAAGTGTCGAACACGCACAGGGTTATGCTCGAATTCCAGAGTGAAATTTGGGTCAGGTCCTGTCATTGGTAGTTAAGTTGCAGTAGGAAGCAGTGGCAGCCTTTTGCTTTTGATTATTTTCGTAAGTAGGTACTTTTTCTATTGTTTCCTGTAAAAGTTAATGGAATATCAACTTCTTTTGTTTCTTTCTTTTAAATTTTATGTTATGTTTTATAGAATATGATTCTAGTTCTGTTGATGCTCAAAATGGCCCGGCCAATATTGAGTCCAACTTAGTGATTAGATGTGCTAGGTCTTCAGCAGGGAAGAGGGCTGAGGCCCTTGGTGAAATGGGTTGGTGAGAGACCTGTAGAAGGTAAAAAGGGAAGAAGCAACCGTTAAGCTTCGGACACCGGTGTGGTGCCGGCCGAAGGCTCTCCGATGCCTAAGTCAGTTACGGGTAGTAATTCTGGCAGAGTAACAGTAAAAGTAGGAGAATCGTTCTTGGTTTTACCTGGGTACTGTTCCCTATTTATAGGGAAGTGAAAGTGGGAGCTTTGCACAAAGTTCCAATGTGGGACTTTGTGCAAGCCGTTGTGGTGGCGACACGTGTCCTGGAGATTAGGTTTGGCAGCTGGGAGCTTCGGCAGGTGTCTGGCACCTCGGAAGTGTGTCTTCCTTCGGCATGGGAGAAGGCGTGGCTGCCTTGGTGCTAGTCGCTTTGATGCTGGGTCTGCTCGGTTCATTATGGTGTAAACAGTAGTCCCCCAAGTTCGCGGTCGAGAAGTAACTTCTGGGTTGGGAACTTGTGAGTTTTTGTAATTGTAACCGAGCATTCCAGCTTCATTGGGAGCCGCAGGGTACTCCCTAGTCCCCCAAGTTGGCAAGCTAGGAGTTGCGTCAACACATGGTAGCTGGGTACCTGGGTACTTGGGCATGTTGCAGATAGGATGGGAGCTGGGTCCGTGGGGGATCCAGACCTTCGAAGGAGCCGGGTCCTTTGAAAATGTTGGAGAGAAACGAATTCTTCCACAATTTCCATGGCCCCTTGCCGTTCAAGGGTCTAGGCCTTTTTTTTTTTTTTTTTTTTTTTTGGCCGGGCCATTTGGAAATTTTGGACTTCCCCAAAAGTCCCATGGCCCGCTATTCGGCAAGGGTCTAGCCACACTTTTTTTTTTTTTTTTTTTTTTGGAGCTCGGGAGCTAGGCCTTCAAGGGAGCCGGGTCGTTTTGAAAATTTTCGACTCACCAAATTTTCTCCATGGCCCTTGCCGTTCGGCAAGGGTCTAGCTCCTATTTTTTTGTTTGAGCTTGGGAGCTAGGCCATTTTGGATAGGGCCTTCGGCAAGTGGCTATAGTTGGGCCAAAGTGGGCTTTGGCATGTAAGTAGGCTAGGGTTTGGGAGGAAGAGAGTATAAAAATTGGATGTATCATGCCGCTCAAGTTCTCATTCGGCAGCCTTGGTAGGTTTGGGAATTGGGAGTAGATAAAGGAAACAAAAACTTGGATTTGAACATGCCGTTCGGCAAGTCCTAGAGGTCACGGTTTGGGGCTGCCGTTTTGTTCTTCGGCAAGTCTTGGCAAGGTACTTCGGCAAGGCTTGGCAGCTGGGTTGTCGAGCAAAAGGCACGGCTGCAGAAGGCTGGGCAGTGGTGGGCACGGCTGCAGAAGGCTGCGTTGTGCGAGCAGGTTGAAGAACTGCCGACTGGGCTTGCCGTTCGGCAGGGGACTTAGTAGCGGCTAAGGTGTCTAGCGGCTGGAGGCTTCGGCAGGGCTGTCAGCTGGGAGAGGTGCTTCGGCAGCAGGTAGCAGGCAGGGTTTCGGCGCGGCAGTGGGGCGGCTGGAGCAAGATTTGATTTTCTTGACCTTGCCGTTCGGCAAGTCTTGGCCACGGCTCCTTTGTTGTTGATCGAAGCTTGGGGCAAGGCCTTTGGGTGGTGCTTCGGCAACTGGATTGCCCTTCGGCAGGAACTGCTTCGGCAGGGTAGATGTGGTGAGCACAGCAGTTGCTTCGGCTGGGCAGATTGGGGATTGTTGTGTGGTTCAAGTCCTCGACAAGCCTTGTTTCGGCAAGGCACGAAAGCAGAGCTTCCGCAAGGCCGAGGGCGCTGAAGCTGGAGCACGGATCAGCAAGAGTGAGCGGAGCTTCACTTTTTGTTTGCTCAGCCCTTGCCATTCGGCAAGGGTGCGGTTTGGTGTGATTGGAGCCGAGACTGGGTGCTGGACCTTCGGCGCATCCGGGTGGAGCTAGACTGTCCAAACTCGGCAGGTGAGTTATCCTTGCGTTTCTTTCCGGGCCTTGCCGTTCGGCAAGCCCAGCTAAATTATGTTGTGAAATTATTTTGGGTGGTTTGGGTGTCTTGATGAAATTTTGGGTCCTGGCTTTGGACAATTTTGGGCCCTAGCCTTGTAATAAGATTGGGCCTATGAAGTAGGCTAGCAAAATTGAAATTTTGGGGACTCCATTTTGTGTTTGCACGGGCCTTGCCGTTCGGCAAGTCCATCTAAAGTATCGGTTTGGGTGTCTTTATCAAATCTGGGTTTAGCCTTGTAATAGGATTGGGCTTAGAAGGTAGTCTAGCACACTTGGAATTTTGAGGGACTCATTTTGTGTTTGCACGGGCCTTGCCGTTCGGCAAGCCCCTAAATTTTCCCTCAATATTTGTTTATGTTGAAATTTGAATTTCAAATGGTGTAGGTACAAGGGATTTAGGAGGGAAAATGAAAGGGTGCTAGGGTTTGCTCGTGAATCGAGGCGTGGTACCCTTAGTTGGCTATTTAATAGGAACTTGGGGTGGTGAAGGCACCACACTTGAGTTGAGTTGAGAAAATTTGTGAGAATTTGAAGGAGAGGAGAGGCGATTTCCGGCGATAAGTTTGTGGTGGTGCTTGTGGCTGAGGTGATTTCCGGCGATCCTTCCGTGGTGCTACGAACAAGGTTAGGCCTTATTTCGCTAGAACTTTTGAATCGAAATGTCTTGTTTTGCATGAACATGTTGAAGACTTAGGAAGAACACTTTGAGCATGAGCATGAACATGATGAACACTTTGAATATGTATGAACATGTAGAATTCTTGCCTGGCATGAAGATTTGTCAAATTTCTGTTGTTGTGGTTTGATCCCCTCTGCATGTGCATTAGTTCCTTTTTCTTGTTTTTGCATATTTGTAGATGTCTGAAAGTTCTGATAGGGAAAGTCTTGACCCCCCTGCCTTTGGTGGGGATGATACTGAGAGTGAAGAGCCCAGCCAGTATATATGTTCTGAAGAGGAGGGTTCAGAGACAGAGGGTCCGGTAGAAGGCATTATAGAAAGTAGGATGATAGGGCCTGGGGGTGAGAGGGGTCAGCCATCCGAAGACTCTGGGTCAGCTGCATATAGGGAGATGCAGAGAAATTATATAGAGCTAGAGGCTATAGCAAACCGGGTTCTAGCCTTGCCCCAAACGCAAGAGGTGGGTTCGAGCAACCAAGCATCACCATCAGGGTCTGTGGGTATAGCCGTGGCTTCGGTTTCAGAGAGGTTAGACATTCGGGTCGGTGTCCCTTTGCCGAGGCGGAATAAGCTTACAGAAGCAAAATTAGCCCAGCTGCGGACAGATTTTGGTGTGCCAGCCTATGTGGGCTTGAGGTTACCCACTGAGGCCAATCGGGTCCTGTGTTGAGACAGGAAAGGCTAAGTTTTTAGAATATGATGAGGACAATGAAGGGGCAAACAAGAATTTTACTTTTGATGAAGAAGGAGAAATAGGAGCAGAAGATTGCAATCCAAGCAATATTCCTATCATAACCTATGAGTTAACTCAAACTTTGTCACAACCTGAGGCACCAATTGAGCTTAGGAATGAAAACCAAAATGCTAGGGAAATACAAGAAGAACTAAATGAAATGGACCTGCCCACAGAACCACAACCACAACAACAAGAAATTAGAAGATCCACAAGAGAAAGGAGAGCTAATACATTGCCAGATTTTGTTTATTTGAATGAGACATATTCTGATGATTGTGATTTTAATGACCCAATGAGTTACAATGAGGCTATAACTAGTGAACATTCTGAAAAATGGCTTGAGGCAATGCAAAGTGAATTGCAGGCAATGGAAGCCAATAAAGTGTGGGAGTTAGTTGAATTGCAGCAAGGAATGAAGCCTATAGGGTGTAAATGGGTGTTCAAAACCAAAAGGGAATCAAAGGGCAATATTGAGAGGCATAAGGCTAGACTTGTAGCTAAGGGTTTCACACAACAAGAGGGGATTGATTATACTAAAACTTTCTCCCCAGTTTCAACCAAAGATGCTTTTTGGATTATTATGGCACTTGTGACACATTTTGACATGTTTTTACATCAAATGGATGTAAAAACAGCCTTTCTAAATGGTAAATTGAGTGAGGAGATTGTTATGCAGCAACCAGAAGGATTTGTCGAAGAAGATAGTAAGCAGTTAGTGTGCAAACTGAAGAAATCAATCTATGGTTTGAAACAGGCCTCAAGGCAGTGGTATTTGAAGTTTCATAAGATAATTACATCATATGGGTTTGCTGAGAATAGGTTGGATGAGTGCGTATACTTGAAGAATAGTGGGAGTAGATTTTTCTTTCTTGTTCTCTATGTAGATGATATTGTCCTTGCTAGCAGTGATGAGATATGAAACAAAGAATTTTCTATCTATGAATTTCGAAATGAAGGATCTTGGAGAATCTTCCTATGTCCTAGGTATTGAGATTCATAGAGATAGAGCATGAGGGCTGTTAGGTTTATTGCAGAAAGCTTACATAGAAAAGGTGTTGAAAAGGTTCAATATGCAGCAAAGTAATGGAGCAGAAGTGCCAATTTCAAAAGGAGATAAGCTGAGTCAAGAAGATTGTCCAAAGAATGATTTTGAGAAGGCAGAAATGAGAGACAAGCCATATGCTTCAGTTGTAGGAAGTATCATGTATGCACAAGTGCGTACACGACCAGATTTAGCTTTTTCAATCAGTGTTTTGGGAAGATACCAAGCTAATCCAGGTTTAGTTCATTGGAAGGCTGCCAAGAAGGTTCTCAAATACATGCAAATGACTAAAGACTACATGTTGGTTTTTAGGAGGACAGATAAATTAGAATTAGTTGGCTATTGTCATGCAGATTTTGCAGGATGTGCAGACACAGCTAGATCAACTTCTAGTTTTGTTTTTATGATGGGAGGTGGAGCTGTTGCTTGGAAGAGTGTGAAGCAATCAACAATAGCTACATCTACCATATATGCAGAATTTATAGCTTTTTATGAGGCTGCAAACCATAGTAATTGGCTTAAGAATTTTATACATGATTTGAGGATAGTAAGTTCCATAGAAAGACCAATTCAGTTGTACTATGATAACAAAGCAACAGTTTTCTTCTGTAGAAATAACAAGAGATCCTGAGGAGTCAAACACATGAAAGTTAAGTACCTATCTGCTAGGGAACAAGTCAGAGATGGTGAAATAAATGTTGATTACATAAACACTACAGAGATGATAGCTGATCCATTAAACAAGACAGTGCCTAATTCAGTTTTTCATAGGCATGTCAACAGTATGGGAGTGCTATCAAGCTTTGAAGATGCCTTATTTGCCAATATGAATGAATATTTTGACTTTGATTCTGTTGAATTTTTGCAATATGAGTAAGGACTGATTATAAATATTAAGGAGCTCTTTATATATATTGAGCATTAAAGTTAAACCACTCAGTGGTTATAAAGTGGACCATTCATATATCAGGAATAATACTTCACAGTTTAGCACTTCAGATATATGCAAACATAACCATGACTTGCTGGTACTCTATGTGGATTTTGTTGCTTGTGGTGATTGTAGGTGGATGATACCATATCATGTAGATATCATGTCTGCAATCCTATGAGTTGATGAAATGTGACACAGAGTTTGATATAGATATCCTTATTAAATGAGCTTTCCAAACTGTGCACATAAGGAACCGATTCTGAGGCAGTAAGGAAGTGTTTTAAATAGATGTTGCACTCAAGTGGGAGAATGTAAGACCCTAATTGAGTTTGCATCTATTTAAGGCACAAAATCTGTTAAGGAATAAAAGTGGAAAGTTTTTATTTGATTAGCCGGATACTTGGAGGTGAAGAAGGAATGAAATGAAAGGAGATATCTATCCTATTCTGTCATGGATTCTAGAGGTGATTAAGGTATGATTTGGGTAATCTTTTATGGGCAAGAAACCTAGGTCAAATCACCTATAAAAACAAGGTTTAGGTCCCTGATCTTATACACATTCTAGCATACAAATCCTACCCCATATTAGGAGTGCATAAGGCGTGTAGAAAGATTGGAAGACCTTTGCTTGCTGCTCAAGATCTTTTCTGTCCAGTTCTCATGGCTTCTTAAGGTTAGTACTTATAGCTTGTTTGATCTTAAAGTCTAACACATACTTCAAACCCTATACCCACAAGCATGGTGGGAATAACTTAACTAAGACGAACGAAACCAACAAACTGTTAGGTTGAGGTCTAGTTCTCTAGAGGCATCATATTACGTCGACTAATTTTTCCCAACTTTTGACAACTTGGACAAGTCTTGCAAAATTCATACACATCTTTGAAAAGTCTAGGCCAATAAAAACCACATTGAAGAATTTTGGCTGAAGTCTTTTTGGAAGAAAAGTGACCTCCACAAGCCTCAGAATGACAAAAAGATATGACACTAAATATTTCATCATCAGGAACACATCTACGGATTACCTGGTCGGGACAATATTTGAAGAGATACGGGTCATCCCAAAAGAATTTTCTCACCTCAACCATAAATTTCTTTTTCTCTTGCGAGGTCCAATGAGGTGGGATAAGACCTGTAGCAAGAAAATTCACAATGTTAGCAAACCATGGTAACTTAGAAACACCAAAAAATTGTTCATCAGGAAATGAATCTTTTATAGGCAAATATTCAGAAGGCTCCTCAAAAGATATCCTAGAAAGATGGTCTGCAACAACATTCTCCACTCATTTCTTGTCCTTGATTGTAAGATCAAATTCTTGGAGAAGCAAAATCCATCTAATCAATCGTGATTTGGCTCCCTTCTTTGTCAATAAATACTTCAAGGCCGAATGATCTATAAAAACAACAATTTGTGAGCCCAAAATGTATGACCTAAACTTTTCCAATGCAAAAACTACAGCAAGCAATTCTTTTTCAGTTGTAGTGTAATTTTTCTGTGCACTATTCAAAGTTTGCTTGCGTAGTAGATAACAACAGGCTTCTTGTCTTTTCTTTGGCCTAGCACTGCCCCAATAGCACCATCACTAGCATCACACATTATTTCAAATGGCATCGACCAATTTGGGGGCTGCATTACAGGAGTTGATGTTAGCATTTTAATCAATTTCTCAAATGCTTCTTGACATGCATAAGTCCAATCAAATTTAGCATCTTTCTCTAATAGATTATTCAATGGCCTTGCAATTGCACTAAAATTTTGTATGAATGTCTAGTAGAAACCTGCATATCCCAAAAAAGATCTAATATCTTTAACAGTTTTAGGAATAGGCAAATTAGCAATTAAATCAATTTTTGACTTACCCACTTCAATTCCTTTGTGAGAAACAATGTGTCCAAGTACTATGCCAGATCTGACAATGAATTGGCATTTCTCCCAGTTAAGCACCAAATTTTTCTCTTTACACCTGATAAGAACATTCTCCAAATTAGATAAACAATCAGAAAATGAATCACCAAATACAGTAATATCATCCATGAAAACTTCTAAATATTTTTCTATCATGTCACTAAATATGCTTATCATGCAACGTTGGAATGTGGCTGGTGCATTGCAAAGACCAAAAGGCATTTTTCTAAAAGCGAAAGTTCCAAATGGGCAAGTAAAAGTTGTTTTTTCTTGATCTTCTAATGAAATCTCAATTTGATAATATCCTGAATAACCATCTAAAAAACAATAATACATATGCCCTGCAACTCTTTCCAAAATTTGGTCAAGAAATGGTAAAGGAAAATGATCCTTTCTTGTGACTGAGTTCAATTTACGATAATCAATACACATTCTCCATCCAGTAGTGACCCTAGTTGGTACCATTTCTCCATTATCATTTTCAACTACTGTGACTCCTGATTTTTTAGGAACAACCTGTGTAGGACTTACCCATTTGCTATCAGAAATTGGATATATGATACCTGCATCCCAAAGTTTAAGTACTTCTTTTTGCACAACTTCTTTCATTGTTGGGTTAAGTCTACGTTGAGCCTGCCTAACTGGTTTAGCATCTTCTTCAAGAAAAATTTGGTGTGTGCAAACCAAAGGACTAATACCTTTAATATCAGATAAAGTCCATCCAATAGCAGTCCTATGATCTTTCCAAACTTTAAGTAACATACCTTCATGCAAAAGCTCGAGTTTAGAAGATATTACCACAGGATATGACAGGACCCGATCCAAATTCCGCTTTGGAATTCGAGTCGGACCCTATGTGTGTCCGACACTTGGCGAATGTCGGGCACAAAAGACCTATTTGCCCTTCTAGTTAGAAACTTAATTTCAAATTAGCCTTGACTCCTACCGAAAATTCGGCAGAGTCTCCTCTGTAATTTGTTCCATCCCAAATTTACACCTGTCAAAACAAACATGTATATTTACACCACCAACTGCCAGTATACTTAAATATGCAATTCACAGTCTAGTTCTCAATCTAGGGCAAATATCAGAGCAATTACTAAAAATTTACAGATAAATCAGTCCTTTTACAAAACAAAGCGTCTATAACGAGGGAAAGGTGCGGACGACGGAAAAATGGCCCGGTGGTGGATTTTCTGTGCACGTCTACAGCCTGGGGGCGCAAAACATTTGAAAATCTGAGTGGACAAAAATAAAGTTCTAGAAAGCAGTATATGAACATAATAACCCCACTGTAAAAACGATTATGTAAAACTGAATATTTACTCTGCATTTGAATCATACTAAACTCAAGGCATTCACATATTTATATACGTATATGTAAATCACATCCAAGATCGATAAAACTCGCATAAAAGCACTGTAATCAAAACTCGCATAAAAGCACTGTAATCAATTTAAAACTACCACTTGGGTGTACCCCTTTAATTCCGTTAATTCCTGATATCCGTCAATTCCCCTGGCAGGTCTCGGTGACACAAAGTCAACCCGAGCCGCAAACTAGCAGGATTCAGGAGACCGTAGTCAGCCTGATCCGCAATCCTGGCTCTCACGGTCCGGGCGTCCCCGAAACTCGTGAGGCAAATGTCAAATGCACTGACAAAACTGAAGGTAAACTGGATGCCCGTGGACATCGTCATATCCGAAGGCAACATATACTGAAAGCAAACTGTTTCTGTAACTGGGTACCCACGGTGGTTTGAGAAAATATAAAATTTCTGAGAAAATATAAATTTCTGAAAATTCTGATAAATAACTGCATTTTTATTAAAACTGGAACTCTGCTGCCATTTTATCTGATGTAATCTCAATCTCTACTTTCCATATCTCTTTAGCATATTCAACTAAGCAGCATATAATTAAAGATATTTAAATTCAATAAATCATGCTAGGAAATTCATACTCAATAAAACTTATTCAAGATCAAATAATGAAATTCATTTGCATAAAATCATTTATAAAAGAAAAGTCCACTCACTCCTGGTCCGAGCTAGCTAGATCTCCGGAATGTCCCTCCTGCGGGTCTGCCTGGCCCTGGGTGCCTGATTAAACCACCATGAATATTTAATTAAATAAACTGCTCGGTATAAGTATTTAATTAAAAACCCTGACCCCCGGCTCCTAGAAATGCGTGCACTAACTTAAAGTCATTCTTATGCCCACTTAAGCATTTCAGATGTTTAGAACTGTCTGAAAGGACCCGAGACTTCACTAAGCGATAAACTTCCATATTGATCAATACGGACCTCGTGGGGTCCACGACCTCCATTTACCAATCTGAGAGTTCCTATAGGTTCCTCACATTTAAGTAAGCATTTCCTGCAAGTCTGGTCTGAATTGGACGATCGGATTAACCACGATCGTGTAATCGCATAATTTCTAAACCCTAACCCTAGGGTTCGCGATTTCGGAGTAACCGGGACTCCGATTCACAATTCGTCAAATCCTACACGATTATGAAATTATCTAGAATAACATATCTGAAATTGGGTACGATCCAACGGCTCAACAGTATTGAACCCGAAAATCTCACAATATGAAAAATCCGTTCGAGGCTCAAACGGTATCCAAATTGAGATCCGTGAATTCCTACGCTCTCTTGACAACCTAAGGACCGCAACAAGACACAGTGTCTCCGCACTACCCTCTCCCACGCGCCGGCAGCGATGGGTGTCCAAAGCGATTACACCTCACCCGAAAAAACTCGAAACCACGGCTCCAAACTCCTACCCTAGGTATAACACCATATTTGGAACCACTTTTGTTCTTGGACCTACCCCAAGTGGCCGAACACGGAGGCCGAAATTTGGCCGAATTTTAAATTTGAAAACTGGGCTATCTACGATGAAAATTGATGCAAACCTATCCAACCATCAGCTAGAGCATGGAAAATAGGTAGGAATCCATACCTTACTCGACAAATTTGGAGAAGAATTGAGGGAGAATGAGCGAATTGAAAATTTTGTGAACACCGTCGGTTCGATCGCGATTTCCGGCCAGCGCCGGTCGTTTGGCGGGCGGGGAACGGTCCGGGAAGGAAAAGGAGACGGCGGCGGTTCGAACGGGACCGGTCCCGTGGCCGGTGGTGCTCCGTGGCGGCGCCGGCGGTTCCTGGAAGGCGGCGGAACGAAACAGCGGGAGAGGAGAGAGAGAGAGAGAGGAAACTGAGGGAGGAGAGAGACAGAGAGGGAGATAAAAATCTTATTTTTTCCAAATTACCGTTTTGCCCCTCATGGTATTTTAACCGTATTTTCTTCGTTACAACTCCGATTCGAGTCCACTCCGTGTCTACGGACTCGTTTCGTCGCGCTCTACGCAATGGCGTAAGTGGAATTGTCAAATTCCTTTTTGGTCAAAAAGTCAACTTTTTCTCAATAAAATATTCCGATGGTAAAATTTTCTTTCCTCAAAATAAATTACTATTAAATATGAATTTTTTTGTTTTGGGTTATTACAGGATAAGTCTCATCTTCTCCCAAAAAAGCATATTTAAGTCCAGTAGGAAGAGGCTTCAATTCACACTTTGGGGCTTCTTCACTTGATGATTTTGCCCCATCACTCACAGTTGGCAGCTCCTCATATTTTGGTATCCAACCATTACGTTCTTGTACCTGTGTTGAATCCAACAAAGAACAAAGCTATTGTACTTCAAAATCTTGTGCAAAATTACAATCCCTATTTACTAAATAAATTTGCAATGGATCAGAAGAAAAAGAAGAATTAAAGCAATTTTGAACAATTGTCTCGATCATGTAAACTTCTTTGTCATCATTTCATTGTTTGCGGGCTACTTGCAAATGTTGAATATGTTGAGCTCCAATGTCGTGTTCCCAAATGATAGTTGCATAAGTCCATTCCTGCAGTTTATATGAGCATTAGATGTAGCAAGAAATGGTCTTCCAAGAATAATAGGAATTTGAGAATTAGAATACACAACTGGTTCAGTATCCAAAACTATAAAATCAACTGGAAAATAAAATTTGTCTACCTGAACCAGCACATCTTCCACCATACCTCTTGGGATTTTGACTAAACGGTCAGCCAATTGCAATGTTATTGAGGTGGGTTTTAATTCACCAAGACCCAATTGCTTATAAACCGAGTAAGGCAACAAATTAACACTAGCACCCAAATCCAATAAAGCTTGTTCAATGCTAAAATTCCCAATAATACAAGAAATTGTGGGACAACCTGGATCTTTGTACTTGGGTGGAGTATTAGTTTGAAGAATTGCACTTACATTTTCAGTTAAAAATGCGGTCTTATCAACATTGTGCTTTCTTTTGATAGTGCATTAATCCTTCAAAAATTTTGAATATGAAGGAATTTGTTTTATAGCATCCAAAAGAGGTATATTGATTTTCACTTGTTTAAAAACCTCCAAAATTTCAGGATTTTGATTTTTCTTTACAGCCTTAAGTGCTTGTGGGAATGGAGCGGAAAAGGGCACTTAACAATTTCAGAATCATTATTTTCTTTTTCATTATTTTTGGATTTTTCTGAATTCTTTTTATTTTCAACTGTTACTAAATCATCTTTCCCAATTATTTTTCCACTACGAAGAGTAGTGACAGCCTTCACATATTCATGCTTATTTTCATTCAAAGAAGAAGAAGAAGGGGTAGTTACCTCTAACTGTGCATGTGGATTAGGTTGGACTTGAGAAGGAAATTTACCCTTTTCTTGAATTGACAGTGAAGAAGTGAGTTTGGAAAGAGTGCTCTTAATCTCACCAATGTCTTGTGCATTCTTTTGATTTGTGGCAGTTTGGCTTTGTATGAATTGCTTCATAACATCTTCCAAATTTGATGATGATGATTGTCCTTCCACCTGTGGAGAATAATAAAAAGAATTAGATTTTTGTTGAGGCACATTATTATTAGTATTATTTCTCCAACTGAAATTTGGGTGGTTTCTCCATCCTGGATTATAAGTTTTAGAAAAAGTGGATGGTTTTTTAAATTGATTCACAAAGTTTGCTTGATCATGCAACATTTCTCTGAAAGCTGGAAGTGTTGGACACTCTTTTGTTACATGTCCCATGACCCAGCAAACTTCACAAATCTCAAAAATTTCTTGACTTGCAATTGAATTAACTTTTTGAGGCAATTTTGATTTTAGGGTTTCAACTTCCCTAGCCATTGTTGCCAATTGAGCTTTGAGACTATCTTCCTCCTTAAGGTGATAAATACCCCCGTTAGAAGGATTAATAGAAGATTTTGCCTTTTGGGAATTAGGCTCAAATGTGTTGGGAGTGCTCCAAATATGAGATTTCTCTGCAATTTCATCAAGAAAATCAAAAGCATCTTCAGGATCTTTATACATAAAATTTCCATTGCACATCATCTCAATAAATTGTCGATCTTTAGGTGTTAAGCCATCATAAAAATGACTTACCACCCTCCATCTTTCAAAACCATGGTGAGGACATAACATTAACAAATCTTTAAATCTTTCCCAAGCTTGAGGTAAAGACTCAGTATCTTTTTGAGAAAATGTGGTCATCTGTCTTTTCAAAGAATTTGTCTTTTGAATTGGGAAAAATTTCTTGAAAAATTCAGTTTGCATTTCAAGCCATGTTCCAATTGTTCTTGGCCTTAGAGAATAAAGCCAAGTTTTCGCTTTATCTTTTAGTGAAAATGGAAAAAGTTTTAGCAAAACTGTATCAAGCCTACACCCTTGTGTTGGAAAAGTTCCACAAACTTCCTCAAACTCACGCACATGTGAATATGGATTTTCAGATTCCATTCCATGAAAAGTTGGTAAAAGTTGTATCATGCCCGGTTTAAAATCAAAAGTTTGACCATTTAACGGAAAAATGATGCAAGATGGCACACTTGTACGAGCAGGATGCAAATAATCATGTAATGTCCTAACAAGTGGATTCTCATCATTATGAACACTACGATTCTCATCATTATGAACACTATGATTATCTTCATCATTTTGGGGGCCTTCCAATGCATTATTATTATTATTATTCTCAGCCATTTGTGATGAAATTTGGTCAAATTGAGGTTTCTTTGCAAATCCACCAAACCGATCACGATATCTCATAAACAAAATAAAGAAGCAACAAATAAATAAATAAAACTAAACTAAATTTTTTTAAAATTTTTTTATATAAAAAAATACGACCAAAGCAAACAAAAATAAAAACACCAAAAATAAAAACAGAAATGAAAAATTGAGTTTGATAAGCCTTACCGAATTAGCTTTGGAAACTAAAACCGCAAACCTTAACAATGAATTTCCTTGTGCTACTTTTCGCTTCACTGCTCCCCTGCAACGGTGCCAAAAACTTGTTGCGTCTACCCAAGTGCAAGTAGTTACACGTAGTAATAATCTTGAAAGTCCAAGTATCGTATCCTCAAGGAGCAGGTAGGCAAATATCTACACACAAAGAAATAATTAAACGTAGCACAATAAAAGTGACAAGCAAAATGGAAAAGTAATTTGATTTGATTGTTGTGGAAATTGAGTTTAAAAATGAAATATCAATAATGGAAATGCTAAGGCATCAAGGTTCAATTCTTTAAACAAAATATGTTTCATGCTCTTTAATCCAAATTATAACTCGATTAAAATCATCATTGAGAAACTTTAATCGGAAGATAAAGAAATTAAAACCAATTTGATTTTTCAATGTTATCTTTTATTAATGATTGTTCAGAAAATGGAATTGCTTAATATCTACTCTTTTAATTTAAAAGCATGCTAAGTCAGTTCTTAACAATGAGAAAAATATAATTGAACTCATGAAAAGATAATAGCACTTAACATCAATCAAAATAAAAGGATATGAAAATATTGAACAACCATAAATAAAAGAATTTAGCAATTCATACCGTATATTGGATTAAAGAACAATTCACAAACTTACTCAAAGAACATTCCCTTTAGCCTTAGCTAGAGTTCTAGCAACTCATTACAAAGGAAAACATAAACTAAATTTTGAATGAAATGGATAAAAAGATCTGTCGTAGGGGTGCCCTTGCCAAATAAGTTGATGGGTGATTTATAGTAGTCAATGAGGTGAGTGGGAAGTTAATACATTCGTGGTGGGTAATGAAGGGTTTAAGTGAGGGATTAATTGGATTAAACATGTGTTGATGGTGGAGAGTTAGTGGAAAAGAAATAACGGTGAGGTAGGTGGGCGTTAAATGGCTATGAATGACATGAAATAGGCTCTTTAGCTTCAACGGTTTTGTCTTCTCTTCTCCCTCTTTACTTCTCTTTACAATCACAATAATCCCACAATCAATTCTTCAATAAAAATCCACCAGCAATTCTCTTCACACCTAGCTTGAACTTGGACAAATGTATGTCTTCATCTTTTGGCTTTCCAACTTCCTACAGAAGATAAATTCACCTAATAAGTTCACCAAATTAATATAGAAAATTCATAAATTCAGTTGGTGAGAACAAAATGTAACAACAAGTGAATTATATTTATTAAGCCAAAATTATATCGTAAAGTCTCCAAAATAATATTAAAAAGATGTAATTTGAGACTCTCATCAGCTTCACAAAGGGAAACTTGTCCTTAAAATGGATGAGATTGATTATGTGTTGACACAAGCCCCACCACATATTCCTCCTGACCAAACAGCTACTTAGGAAGAAATAACTAGTTATGAGAAGCATGTCAAGGATGATAGTAGAGGTAAATGTTACTTACTAGCATCCATGAACAATGAGCTACTAAAACAACATGAAGATATGGATGATTGTGCTTCCATATTGCTTCACCTTAAAGAGCTTTATGGTGAAGCTACTCTTAGCTTGCGTTACAATACAATATGTGAACTTGTCAACATAAAGATGACAAGAGGGACTCCGGTTAATCAGCATGGTCTCAAGATAATATCATTACTTGAGAAAATTAGAAAAATTGGATTCTTCATTTAATGCTGAAGTTCAGCAAGACTTTTTTCTTTCGTCCCTCTCATCAGATTTTTCCCAATTTGTTATGAACTATAATATGGGAAAGATGGAAAGTTCCTTATCTGAGATACTCAATATGGCTATAGTAGCTGAAAAGAATATCTCAAAGGATAAAGGGTTGAAAGGGACAGTTGCGGTGTTTGAAAAGGATTCTTCCTCCTCTTCCAAATCCAAACCGAAAGGAAAGGATAAGGGAAAAAAGAAGAAAAGTTTTCTAAAACCCAAGGAAGGAAAAATAACAAAGAAAGTCAAGGAACCGAAAGGAACTTGCTTTCACTGTGGAAAGGATGGACATTGGGAGAGGAATTGCAAGGATTACCTCGCAAGCTTCAAGAACAAGCCTTCGAAAGGTAACACTCTTGTTCTTGAATCAGTTTTTACAGTTAATACTTCTACCTAGATAGTTGATTCAGGAGCTAGTCAACATATTTGCAATTGTGTGCAGGGACTAATGGGAAGTAGAAGACTCGAAAAAAGAGAAATGGTGCTAACTGTGGGTAATAGCACTAAGGTAGCTGCCAAAGCTGTAGGCACCTATCATCTCAATCTACCTTATGGGGAGACCCTGAATTTAAATAATTGTTATTTCATTTATGGTTGTGTAAAGAATTTAATATTTGTCTCTATGCTTTTAAGAGACGGATTTGTTGTTTTGTTCGACAAACTACTTTGTTCTATTTCACATAATAATCAAATTATTGCTTATGCAAATTTGATTGATGGTCTTTTTCATTTGGAAATGAATGGTATTATTAATTGTATGGATAAAGATGCATCTAGACTTAAAAGGCCTAGTGATGTGGATAACTCAACTAAATTGTGGCACCTCAAACTTGGACACATTGGCCAAGATAGGATTCACCAGATGGCTAAAGATGAATGCCTTGGATCTTTAGACCCTGCTCCTATGCCTACTTGTGAATCTTGTCTACAAGGTAAAATGACCAAGTCTTCTTTTACTAGTAAAGGAGAGAGTTATAGAATTGTTGGGGTTGATCCACACAGATATTTGTGGACCTTTGTCTACAAACGCAAGGGAAAGTTATTCATACTTCATTACCTTTACCGATGATCATTCACGGTTCGGGTATTTATACTTAATGAAGCATAAGTCTGAATCTTTTGAAAAGTTTCAGGAATTCAGAAATGAAGTTGAAAACCAAACTGGCAAGAGTATTAAAATCTTTAGATCCGATCTTGAAGGTGAATACTTAAGCACAGAGTTTCTTGATTACCTCAAGGAACATGGCATCTTATCACAATGGACTCCCCACCAGGGACTCCACAACACAATGGGGTATTTGAAAGAAGAAATTGAATCTTAATGGATATGGTTCGTTCTGTAACACCCCCCATTACGTACTTCGAAAGGTGCTACTTATCCTACCTACTTGAGAGTTATTAACAAAAGATTGGTCAATTGAACTATAACTAAAATGGAAAACCAATAGAAACAAATTCCTCAAGAAACTCAAGAGTCACCAAATGAAATCGTAGCTCAAATGAAAAAGGTACATCTAGCGGAAGCAAAACCACTTAATTAAAAAAAGTTATGTGTCAACCACTTATTTTTCTTTTCCTTTTTCAAACCAGCTCAAATGACCAAGGACTGCTGCCACCAAGCCTCCTATTACTCCTCAATAACTTCGGTACCTGGAACCACAATAAACTACTAGTGAGATAAACTTAGTAAGTAGCTAGAACATGCTTCAAACAAGCTCAAACAATTATAGTATAATATATATATATACGTATAAATATACTAATACTTAACAATATGCTCATACGCTTGTGCACCTAGCATGAGAAAGAATGCATGAACTTATCCAAATTGCACATAGAGTGATCCTTCAGTACTAGAGGCCTATCAAATACTTTCACGGACAGATAAAGGGGCCTTGTCGTCGCCCGCCGGCAACACCCACAATGTGAGCCTTATAACATTCTTATTGTCATCTGTCGATGGCACTCAAGTTATGAGCCTTATAACTTATCAGAAGTCACCCGTCGGTGACACCCACACTGTGAGCCTTAAACTTGTTGCGCATCCCAACGCATGAGGCCTCATAGTGACGTAGGATTCTCTAGTAGTCCTTACTTATACTAAGTCATAGCCAAAGGGTGTACTAAGACTCGTACATGTCTTACTCATACTTACTTGCTATAGTTTGGACACACTTACATACACCAATCCAAGAACATACATACATCGCAATCAACAGATACAATCACATATACAGTTATTTATTTACTTACGTATATGCACACATTCACATATATATTTATCATGGTTCAAGAGCAAGTCTAGGATACTTACCTCGCAAAGAGCACCCCAACAAGCACTTGAGATATAAGCCTTAAACAAGTGCTAACCTATACGCAAACTCAACTAGTAAGGCCCTATACAAAGGCAAAGTAGTCTGCCAACACTGGCAGCGTGTACTCAAATAATTTTCGTAAATTCTAATAAATACAAAACAGTTTCAAAATTGATATGCTTAAAATAGACATGTAGATCGTCTCAAGGTAAAAATTTGAAAACAAAACTACACTGTTAATCCCCAAAACGAAACCCAACAATCAAAACCCTAAACTAGAATTCTGCTGTCAAACAGCAGTGTTCCACCACCGCTTATAAACATAAGTCAAAGGTCTTAATCTACGTATCTTAAAAATATAGAGTCATTTTATTATCCAATCTGTTCCTGAAAACAGTTTAATAGGACATCCGACCCTGACCCAGTCCAATTCATAAAACTGTTATAAAATAACTAGACATTCTATGACCACGAGATTTTATAAGGTCATAGTAGACTTAACGTTTTACATCATATCAAAATTGAGGTCAAACGGAGTTCGACTTCCATGTCATCTACCAATTATGAAACTGACATTCGTAACTGGGAGACTAAAATCAAAGTCGCAGGACCAACTTTGAAAAATCACCGTGAATTGTGTACTTGTCCAAATTCAAAGATCTTTATAGTTACAGAAATTTGGGCAAGTCTAGTTTCTTAATTTCAAAATTTCAGGAGGAGAAACGATTGTTACCTTCTCGAACCCTCCTCTCTAAACTCCAGCCGTCAGTCTGCCTCCAGAAAAACCTTTTTCCCTTTTCCGACCTCTCTCTCTCCTTTTTGGACGTTTTTTCCTCTGTAACCAACTGAGCTAAACCCTAAAGTTCCCTTTAAATGTGTCACCTAATGGGCCAGCCCTATTCTTAGCGCTAAAACACTAGCTGGCCTCAAAGAACATATCGGAGAGTCGGCCCGCTCACACTAACCTACTTGGGCTTTCGTAAATTGAAGTATCTTGGGCCTAAAAGCTTATAATAATCTCAAGTTTACCATTGCACTCAGCCTTAATCACGGATATATCATGGTATAGCATAAATTATCAGGAGAAAATTGACTTAAATAAGTCGGGCCTTACATGTTCCATGATGAGCTATACTGATTTACCTATATCCTTTTGAGGATATGCACTTAAAACAGCAATTAATTTGTTAAATAGAGTGCCTTCCAAATGTGTTCCAAAAACTCCATACGAAATGTGGTTTGGGAAGAAACCAAGTCTTGGTTATATCAAGATTTGGGGTTGTCTAGCATATGTCAAAAGACAAGATGCAGATAAACTAGATGCAAGGTCAGTGAAGTGTAGATTTATAGGGTATCCCAAGGAAACTATGGGATATTACTTCTATCACATGGATGAGCAAAAGGTGTTCGTTGCAAGGTCAGCTACCTTCCTAGAAAGAGAATATGCTCTTGATGGGAAAGGGGGACATGAGACAGAACTCAAGGAATTGTCCAATGAGCTAGAAATCAACATTGAACTGAATGAAATTCCAGATCCACAACCTATTATAACACAAACTCCGCGTAGTTCAAGTAGGGTTAGAAGAATGCCTGAGAGGTATTATGGTTTCCTTCATGAAAACGAAGGAGAATTAAATCTCCTAAGTGATTGTAAGGATATCGAAGACCCTTCGAACTACAATGAGGCAATGTCAGACATTGACTCACAGAAATGGCTTGGGGCTATGAGATCCGAAATGGATTCTATGTATACCAACCAAGTCTAGATTCTAGTTGATCCACCTCCTGGTATTGTACCAATAGGAAATAAATGGATTTTCAATAGGAAGATAAGCTTAAATGGGAAAGTAGAAACCTACAAGGCAAGGCTAGTAGCAAAGGGCTACAAGCAGAGAAAAGGGATTGACTATGAAGAAACCTTCTCTCCTGTTGGTATGAAAAAGTTTATTCGAATTTTGCTTGTAATAGCTGCATACCATGATTATGAGATTTGGCAAATGGATGTGATGACGGCTTTTCTTAATGGCCCCCTTCAAGAAGAATTATACATGGATCAACCTGAAGGCTTCATTTCTAAAGCTGATAAGCATAAGGTATGCAAGCTACATAAATCCATTTATGGATTGAAGCAAGCTTCTAGGAGTTGGAACATCTACTTTGATGAAGTTGTCAAATCATTTAACTTCATACAAAACATGGATGACCAATGTGTGTACAAGAAGGTTAGTGGGAGTTCGGTAGTATTCCTAGTGTTGTATGTAGATGACATACTAATTATTGGAAACGATATAGGAATGCTATCTTCAGTGAAGCTGTGGCTCACTAAATCATTCACAATGAAAGATATAGGAGAGGCATTTTATATACTTGGAATAAAGATTTATCGTGATAGATCTCAGAGAATAATTGGATTATCTCAATCCTTGTATATAGATAAGGTGCTGAAGAGATTTCATATGGAACAATCTAAGAAAGGGTTGCTTCCAGTTAGACATGGACTTCACCTTTCTAAGAACATGTGTCCGAAAACTCTTGAAGAGATACAGCAGATGAGTAAAATCCCTTATGCATCTACAATAGGGAGTCTCATGTATGCCATGGTTTGTACAAGACCAGATATCAGTTATGTTGTTAGTGTAACGAGTAGATATCAGTCAAACCCATGATTAGATCATTGGGGAGCTGTTAAGTGTATCCTTAAATACTTACGAAGGACTAAGGACATGTTCCTTATTTATGAAGGAACATCAGAGCTACAAATGGAAGCGTTTACTGACTCGGATTTGTCATCCGATGTAGATGATCGTAAATCCACATCTAGGTACGTCTTCATCTGAATGGAGGCGTTGTTAGCTAGAAAAGCTATAAACAAAGTGTTACTACTGACTCCACCATTGAAGCTGAGTACATTGCTGCCTCAGAAGCGGCAAAGGAAGCTGTTTGGATGAAGAAGTTCATTACCAAACTAAATGCGGTTCCAACCATAATGTCACCAGTATCTTTGTACTGTGACAACAATGGGGCGATAGCTCAAGCCAAAGAACCTAGGCCTCATCAGAGATCCAAGCACATTGACAGAAACTTCCACAAGATTCGAGAACTCATTTCGAATGGTGATGTATGCATTCTAAAGGTTGCATCTGCAGACAACGTAGCAAAAAATATTTTCTATCCAGATTTATCTCCATATCCACTCACTAAGCCTATGTCACAGTCACAACTAGTAGACATACAGAGAAAATGGGTATTAGATACATGGCTAAATAGCTCTAGTGCAAGTGGGAGATTGTTAGAAATGTGCCCTAAGAGCTAATACATTTGATGTAATCTCCTTAGAATGCATTTCGTATATTATAAATAAAGGGGAATCTTATTGTGTTATCTTTTATGTCGTGTAAAGAAACAAATGTCCAGGGTGTACTAAATAAGAGATAAAGTAATCTAAAAAAGTTTAAATTAGGGAGACCTTTAATCTCTAACTGTAGTATCCCAAAATGTTCCTAATCGTAGGGTTACCAAATGGGCATTGATAAACCGTCAAGATTGGCACATATTATGTATGCTCAATAACGAGGATGGTTGGTCTTACAAGTATGTGGGTGCTCATTAGTGAATGAGAACACTGAACGCGATCAATTATAGTTCTCGTATGGAGTATTTATCTATATGTCAAACGAGAACTTGTAGTTGCAATAATGCAAATTAGTCCTTAAACCTGAGGCATCATGGTTGTCTTGTGATGCGTTATTGATCTTTGATAACTCGCAAAGGCAAGTCGTAAAAGATTTTCCTTATGTTCTATTGGGATCTCTTAATTCATCATGGAGGCATGTGAATGTACAATAAGGAATCTCTACATTTGATAAGAAAAGAAGAATGTTTCAAGATATGATTTAGTGAATCTTTGGCTGAAGTACTTGAACATGATTTAGAAAGTAGTTTTTAATCATGTTCTATTGAATCACATGAGGTTAACCATATTAGGGGTTTGACATTATCAATCCATACCCTAAAAATATGATTGGAAACATTGTATAAGAGAAGGACCGTATTGCTTGCAATTCCAACTGAATAGGTTCTTCGTCTATTCTAATTAGCTTTGGTAGCCTTGATATATTGCTAGATGTCACTCTTGGCTTGTGGAAGTCTTAGGATTGATTGTGATCGATTTAAATAAAGGAAGAATTAAAAAGGGGTTTTAACTCCAGTTGGTTAGAAAGAGTTCTAATATTTTCCCACTGCCTTGCTAAATTAGAACCTAATGGATCGCACACCTTAAATGGTTAACTTTGAGTAATACAAATGAGAATGAGTAAATCAATTTAATTAATTTGATGTGGATGATTTACTACATGTAAAAATGTATTTGGGCCTCGGTAATAGTCAATGAGAAGCCCAAATGGTTGGGTATCAAGCCCAAGGCCATAAGACACCTAAATATTACGGTTCAAGTGTCATAAGGCCCAATTTTGGAAGCCCAATGGGGTTTGGCCGAAAATACTTAAGTAAATGTGTATGGGAATTGTTTCCATAAGCTCATTAACACACAAACACAATCCAACATCAACCAAATAGGTTTGGGAGATCAAAGAGAGAAAAAAGAGAGTTTTCAAGAGTGAAACACTTTCATCTTTCAAAGGGGTTTAGATTGAAACCAATCTTGAGAATCTTGAACTAGCATCCTTGTATTCTCAAGATACTTCTTCTCATCTCAAGGTTTCATTGGTGTGGAGACTTAGAGGCCATATCCTTTTGTGGCTCAGAAGATCAAAGAGGAGATCAACAAAGGGAAATCATCAAGAGAAGACGAAAACACAACTTGGTTCATATTATAGCATCAAGGGTAATTAACACTTATCCTTTTCTCTTGTGCTTTCATTTATGAAATCATATCAATGTTCATGGCTTAAGATACTTGGAAGAAGTTTTGTTTTTGAATTTAAACAACCACCATATTCTTTCGTTGTGATTAACTTGATTCAACAATTGGTATCAGAGCCATAGGTCAAGAAGAGGACGATTAAGTAGACAACTGTGATCTACCAAGTCATAACCAGCTGCCCAACAATAGAAGTCAATGTAATAACCCGATCCTAAATTAATATTTCATTAATCAAATAATCAAATAAAAGACAATTATACCCCTATAATATTTTATAAGATTTAAAGTTGACTTTTTGATTGGGAAGGAATTTGAAAATTTTGATTGGACATTGCATAGATCACATCGAAATGAGTCCGTAGACATGTAGTGGGCTCAAATCGGAGTTGTAACGAAACAATTACGATCAAAAGAAATTCAGTGGCACAATCGTAAATATTTCGAAGTTCAGATTTTTTTTAAACCCAGATTCTGCTGTGTTGCGATTTTGGGGAGGACCAGCCATTTTCAAACTTCGATTTGTCCTCCGTCGAGCCACCAAATCAAGCCATTTTCAAAGTTAACAATTTAAGGTGCGCGATTCATTAGGTTCTAATTAGCAAGGTAGTGGGAAAATATTAGAACTCTTTCTAACCAACTGGAATTTAAACCCCTTTCTAATTCTACCTTTATTTGGATTGATCACAATCAATCCTAGGACTTCCATAAGCCAAGAGTGACATCTAGCAATATATCAAGGCTACCCAAGCTAACTAGAATAGATGAAGAACCTATTCAATTGGAATTGCAATGCAATACGGTCCTTCTCTTATACAATGTTTCAAATCATATTATTAGGGTACGGATTGATTATGTAAAACCCCTAATATGATTTATAACCTTATGTAATTCAAAAAAACATGATCAAGAACAACTTTCTAAATCAAGCTCAAAATACTTTGGCCAAAGATTTGTTGAATCACATCTTGAAACATTCTCCTTCTTTTATCGAAAGTAGAGATTCCTTATTGTACATTCACATGCCCCTATGATGAATTAAGAAATCCTAACAACACTTAAGACAAATATTTTACGGCTTACCTTTAAGAGCTATCAAAGATCAATAACGCATCACAGTTCAACATGATGCCTCAGGTCTAAGGACTAATTCGCATTATTGCAACTATGAGTTCTTGTTTGACATATAGATAAATACTCCATACGAGAACTACGGTTGATCGAATTTAGTGTACTCATTCACTAATGAGCACCCACATACTTGTATTAGTGTCAACTACACAAATGGTTTGAGACTAACCATCTTCCCAATTGAGCATACATAATATGTGCTAATCTTGATGGTTTATCAATGCCCATTTGATAACCTATGATTAGGAACGTTTTAGGATACTATAGTTAGTGATTAAAGGTCTCCTGAATCTAATCTTCTTTAGATTACTTTATCTCTTATTTAGCATACCCTAGACATTTGTTTCTTTACACGATGTAAAAGATAACAAAATAAGTTTTCCCTTTATATATCATATACGAAATGTATTCTAAGGAGATTACATTAAATGTATTGCTCTTAGGGCACATTTCTAACAATTATCACAAGAGAAGTGTTCGAGTCGGTAAAGCCAACAAAGGGAGTTGACTAATCAGGGTGGCAAAGTTAGTGAGTGGGCTTTTATCTTCATAAATGATTTTATGCAATTAAGTTTCATTATTTGATCTTGAATAAGTATTAAATAGCTCAAGTTTTTCTAGCATATTTTGCTGAGGTTAAATATTTTATTTATATGCTACCAAGTTGAAAACGCTTAAATAATAAGGAAAATAAGGATTTCAGAGAACTATCATATGAGTGGCAGCAGAGTTTTAAGATAAAAAGAAATTTTTTTATTTATTCCAAACCTTCCATAAATTTATATTTTCTTAAAACCACCCTAGGTACTCAAATATAATAAATATTGCCTTAGGTATTTCAGTTGCCTTCAAATAAATTGGTTGACTTCGGCTAGGTCAGCATACTTGACTTTTCTCCACGAGTCTTAGGAGTACCCGGATCGTGGGAGAGAGGAATGCGGACTAGGCTGACTAAATGTCTCCTGGATCCAGTGAGGATTGCGGCTCGGGTCCATTTTATGTTACCAAGACCTGTAAGGATGTGTCACAAATGTGACACGAGGAATTGACAGTTATTTGTGGGATTAAACGGAAATAAAGGAATTGACGGAAATAAAATGGGCACGCCTTGGGTGGTAGACTAAATTTCATTTACAATGTCTTTAGCGGAAGGATGTTTTGAATAAGTGTGTGAATGGTTATTTAATATATATATATATATATATGAATGCGTGTTGTTCAGGTTGAACCAATAGGAGGTCACATTCGTTGTGGTGCCCTAAAATAGGAAACTTGTTGTTTGAGGTGATTAAGGTAAGCAAATCACATGGAAGTATGTACCTTTTGAGGTCCTTAAGGGCACTTCTATGTCATGGAGGGGCGCTAAAAGAGTATGTCATGGAGTTAATTATGGAAGATCGGGAAGGTACTCATGGCGAGATGGATGAAGATTACAATTCGGTAAAGATGATCCTTTCTGGTATTCCTCTCGAATAATCAAATTGGTAATACCGTTTGTCAATTCTAAAGAAAGAAATAAAATTTTAGCAAGTCAAAGAATTCTGACTTCCCTTAGTGGGAGAGCCAGAGAGAATCAATCACGAATAGAAATGTTTAGTTTTCAGAGGAAGACTAAGCATTACATCCACTATTAAAGGATATTCTTATTTTGAGAAGGAGATTTCTCCTTCTCTGTTCATTTGGTCAAAGCTGTGGTTTGGTTGTAAATCTGGTTGTGACTTTTGTTGACCCCAGAGGGTCTTTGATGCTAAAGTATTCAAAAGCCTTGAATTATGTGGAATAATTAGAGGCAAGGGGATGTATAGTATTGCATAAGGTGTGGGTTCACAGCATGAGCCATCACCCTTCTCTGATTAAATTACGCCCTGATTGCATAATCAAAAAATTTCTTCATGCCGATTAGTTTCTTAGCTCCTTTGTTTATGAACGGAACAGGTTCTAAATTTGGTTTCATCAGGATTTGATCAGGGGACTTGAGTCCTTGACAGCAAACAAAAGTCGGGAGAGGTACTAGAGTCCCGGCATTTAAGTTTGCGTTTAGGTGATATTCATGTTTTAAAGGCCATCATTTGGAATGTTTTGAAACCAAGTGAACCTTGGATCGAAGTTTCATGTTGTAGAGATATGGGAAGCCCGAGAAGTTGTGTTCCCGTTATGTCAAGTCAAGGAGGGTACCACTTGGGAACTCGAGGAGCTGATGCGAGCCTAATATCCTTATCTCTTCTAGTGACAGATATGAAATTTCGAGGACAAAATTTTTATAAGGGGGGTAGATTATAAAAACCTGATCCTAAATTAATATTTAATTAATAAAATAATCACTTAAAAGACAATTATACCCCTAGAATATTTTATTAGGTTTCAAGTTGACTTTTTGATTGGGAAGGAATTTGAACATTTTGGCTATGCCATTCTGTAGATCACATCGAAACGAGTCCATAGACACACAGTGGGCTTAAATCGGAGTTGTAACGAAGAAATTACGATCAAAAGAAGTTCAGTGGCACAATCGTAAATATCTTGAAGTTTAAATTTTTTTTAAAACCCAGATTCTGCTGTTTCACGATTTTGGGGAGGACCAGCCATTTTCAAACTTCGATTTCTCCTCCGCCACCATCTCCGGCAAGTGAGGTATGGTTTTTCATCGACTTTTCGAGATTTAACTGATGGTTGGGTAGGATTGGATCAATTCCTAGCGTAGATAACCAAAATCAAGAATTGAAATTTGGCCGGATTTCGGGTCGAAATTCTGGTCACTTCCGGCCATTTTAAGGGTAGGTCCAAGAATCTTGGCTGCGGTTTGGAGTATTTCCAGCCGCCGGAATTTGATTAACACACCCATGCCCACTGGCGCATGGGCGGCTCGTGGGCAATGCGTTGGGGGCTTCATTCTATCCTAAAACGATCCTCGTGATCTCACGAGCGCATAGGTACTTTCGGATTCCAATATGGTTAACGTTTGACCCTCGAACAGATCTCGCCTATTATGCGATTTTCGGGTTCGATAAGTTTGAGCTGTTGGATCGTGGTCAATTTCATATATGTTGATCTAGACAATTCTAGGATCATGTAGGATTCGACGAATCGTGAATTGGAGTGCCGGATACTCCAAAATTATGAATCCTAAGGTAAAATAACTGTAACCGTCTGATCGTGCGATTGTGATCAACTCGACCATCCGATTTGGACCAAACTCCCAGGACATGGTTATTAAAATACGTAGAACCCGTAAAAACTTCCAGATTTGTGATCGGAGGTAGTGGCCCTCGAGCTCGGTTGACCGAGCTTAGGTGGTTTGATCCCTCGATTGACCGCGAGTCTTCTGAGGCAGTTACAACCTTTGAGAAGCATTAGAATGACATTGTAAGCGAGTCCTGACCCAAAATGTGTTATCTGGGTGGTGTTACGGATTAAGTGTAGATCGTTATTTACAGATTGCTAAATTGGGCATAGTTTAACTAGTATAGTATTCGTTGGAATCTATGGGCGTAGTGAACATCAACTTATTGTTTTATTCTTTTATTAGCTTATTTATTTAGTAATTTATTTGCTATTAAGATTATTATTTTAGCGTTGGAATGGTATGATACTAGAAGTTCGAAGTGGTTATAAACTAATTAAATATTTAAGGGCATGTCCATATTTAATACATATACTCAGTAGCTGAAAATGATGAGTCATGGCCCTTAGTCTTTATCAGAATATGGCATATATATTCTAACTATAATTGAGAATCAATTGTTGGAAGTTGAAATTAAGGGCAGGATATAGATTGTGAAATAAAGGGAGAGTATTGATAGAAGTTTGGGATATGGTTTTTTAAACCCACCACAAGGGTACCCCCTAGTTGCTTTGAAACAGTGTCATTTATAAATGATGCCCCACATGCTTCGGGAACCCCTGAATAGTGTGGCGCAAGGAATGAGGCTCAGGCTTACCAATGGTTCCTTGAGGCCTGTGAGGATTGAGGCTCGGATAGACTTAGTGTCTCCGAGGCCTGCGAGGATTGCAGCTCAGATAGACTTGGTATCTCCGAGGCCTACAAGGATTGTGGCTCGAATAGACTTGGTGTTGTTGATGCCCAAAAAATCCACAGTTCGACCCAAAATGAATTCTCGGCCCAGCGCAATGTCTTAATAAGAAAAGACCCGATTTGGAGCACACGAAAGTTCGTCATTCACACTTGCACGTGCAGTGCCAAATAAATATGCAATATGTCACGCTAAGAGTTGAAATAAGCACTAGCTTTACAAGCCTATGCTAATTATACCGTCAAGCATCATATCCCTTTTCAAAGGCGACAAAATTCAAGCACGCCAAGTGACATGCAATGCCAAGCGAAAAATCATTATTATCACACCTAGCCACGCTACAAGCTTAAGTGGGCCCAAGCCACGCAAATGCCTGGGGCTTGCTTGAGTGGGTTATGGTATGGATGATAACAAGTTGTCATGAGGCCCATTGATGGGCCAAGAAATGGAAGTTTCGGGCTGCTTGGGAGCCTTGAAACTAAAGCCCATTTCTTGAGCCCAAAATGTGGGTGAGCATAAAGGAGAGAGAGAAAGTAGCCCAATACCCTAGAGAAATTAGCCCATCACCTCAACAAAATAGCCCAACACTTGATGGAGTTAGCCCATTTACTTGATAAACTAACTTATTGTCCTAGAAGGCCCATGCAACTAAAATAAGGATCTAAAAAAGCCCCAGCACTTGGCTGGAGAAGAAAGACCACAAAGAGAGCTAGGACATCCACGTACGCAGAGTTGTTGGGAGGCTCCAGCACATGGGGGGGGGGGGGAACGAATTTCAAGCAAAAGCATTCAAAGAACTAGGGGGTATTGGCTCGCAGACCACTAGGAGGGGAGGCATCCTTCAAACCAGCATGCGTACCCATTTCTCTCCCCTATCAGATTTAGCCATGGAAGAAGGAGAGAAAGAAAGGAAAGAGATGGCTGGGAATGAGAGTCCCCCACTGGAATAGCTGCGGGAAAAGCCTAAAGCTCCCAAAAATCCCTGTCTTTGTGTGATTGGGCAGAGAGGATTTTACCAAAATAGGATAAGTCAAATTGGATAGAAATCATTAGGGTTTCTTGGAAATGAGGAGTTTCCAGCGGCTATAAATGAGGCACCATCTACCCAACATCCAACAACCACATCCAGGGAGCAAGCTTCCTCTCTCACCTCCAAAACAAAGTAGTTTCGTGCTCTATTCATCCTTCTCCCCCCCATTTCTCTGTCCTGGTAGACTGTTCTAATACTTGACAGAACCTCTGTCGAGCTGCTAGAAAATCACTTAAGCCACCCATTGCCCTCTCTCTGTCTCTCTGTCTCTCTGTCTCTCTCTGTCTCTGTCTCTCTCTCTCTCTCTCTCTCTCTCTCTTTCCCTCTTCTCAGCCAAACTACCTTACAATCCCCTCTTTCCTTACCTAGACACCCTTTTTTCCCCTAGGAACTCATAGCTTTCTCTCTTCAATGCTAAACTCATGATAGCTTTGCTTCCATTGTAACATCTCGGTCCTAAATAAATTTTTAATTATTAATTTATTTAAGTAAAAGACAATTTTACCCCGGAATATTTTAATCGTTTAAAAGTTTAGTTTTTATTCGGGAAGGAATTTGGGGAATTGAGTTACATTGTTGCATCGGGCTTGTTGAAACGAGTTCGTAGACATGCGACACGCCGAATTCTGAGTTGTAACGAATGAGGAAAGGTCTAGAAACCAAAAGCACGTAATGGGGATTTTTAAAAATGTTATTGTAGCAAACAGTACTGCTACAGTAATCGGAATGTTTTTAAAATTTCCTTTTTTCTTCTTTTTTTCTCCTCCTTCCCCCTCACATTTGAAAACAGCAGCCCCTCCCCTTTGTTACTGTTCATCCAAACAGTTTTTGGGCCGCCATCTCTTCCTCCGGCCACCCCAAGCGACGGCATGGGTATCAAAAGAACCAGCACGTTGTCCTCTACCAACCTCACATCTCAGCCGCTGTCAATCGCCATCTGGACCTGCGGAAAAAGCAAGAAATTGGCCGGTTTTTACCCAAAATCTCCATTCCTCGTTCAGGTGATTCCAACCACCATTTGCTTCGATGCAGGTATTGTTTTTCAACCTCTCGAGCTGTTCTTGCTGCTAGTTGTTTTGGTTAGAAGAAATTTTTGAGTTTTGGAGGGTAAACAAGCGATTGAAAATATGCCGATTTTCACCTTCCGACTCCAGCTACTTCCGGCCAGTTTTGGGGTAGGTCCAAGAACAAAAGTGATTCAGAATATGATGTTACATCTAAGGTAGGAGTTTGGGCCGGCGGTTTGGAGTATTTCCTGCCGCCGAAAATTGATCAAGCGAATCACGCATTGCCGGCGCGTGGGCAGCATGGTGGCCAAGCATTGTGTTCTGAAATGATCTCTTGATCCTCATGAGCGTGTAGGTACTCGTGGATTTCAGTTCGGATAACGTTTGAATCCCGAATGGATCTCGCCTATTCTGCGATTTTCGGGTTCGATACGTAGGAATCGTTGGATCATAGTGAATTTCATATATGTTGATCTAGGAAATTTCAGGATCATATAGGACTCGACGGATCCTAAAACAGAGTCCCAGACACTCCAGAAATACCAACCCTAGCGCTATGTTTATAGTAACGAGTCCTAACCGAAAAAGAGTTATCTAAGTCTGGTTACGGGTTGAATAGATAATTATGTATAGGATTGCGGCTCGGATAGAAGGGGTATCTCTGATGACAGGACCCAACCCAAATTTTGCTTTGGAATCCGAGCCGGACCCTGGGCGTGTCCGACACCTGGCGGATGTGGGGCACGAATGACCTAATTACCTATCTATACAAGCACAATAAAATAACAAGGTTGACTTCTACCGAAAAATTGGCAGAGTCTCCCTTGTAACTGGGTCAATACCAAAACATTTACACCTGCCAAACAAGTATATATATAAACAACCAACTGCCAGCATACGTATATATACATTCCAACAGTTTAATTCTAAGTCTAGGGCAAAATATCAGAGCGACTACTAAGAATTTACAAAGGAGTCAATCCTTTTACAAAACAAAAGTCCTACATCAAAAAAGAAGCGCGGAAGTGGAAAACGGCCCGCTGGTGGATCCTTGTGCACGCCTACTGCCTGGGGGTGCAAAACATTAAAAAGGGTGAGTGGACCCAAAAACAAAGTTTAGAAAATAGCATATGAACATACTAACCCCACTGTAAAAACAGTTATACAAACTAAACTATTCTTTTTATTTCTGAAATCAATGCACTCATATAATTATACATGTATATAAGCCAAGCATACTCATGGTCAACATTAATTTCTTAAGGCATTGAAAACAGTTTAAAACTACCACCTAGGTGTACCCCTTATTTCCGTCAATTCCTTGCATCAACATGGGTGATACGTACTCGCAGGTCTCTGTGACACAAGGTCAGTCCGAGCCGCAACTCGCAGGATTCAGGGGACCGTAGTCCACCTGATCCGCATTACTCGCTCCACACGAGTTTGAGTACCAAAGAACTCGTGGGGCAACTGTTAAGCATGCTGACTAAACCGAAGGCAACCAATACAATCCGAAGGCAACATTTAATCTGAAGGCAACTTATTTACTGAAGGCAACATTTGTATATCTGGGTACAAGGTGGTTTAGGAAAATAAAAAGTTTCTGATGAAAATATGTTGAATAACTGAATTTCTGTAACCTCTAAAATTCTGCTGCTATTTATCTGATAAGTAACTAGAATTTCTTTTCCTATATCCTTTAAAGGGTATTCCACTCGGTAGCATGCAATTACTGTAAAGGGTATTACACTAATCTTTGAATAAAATTTATTCAAGATCAATTACTGTAACTGAAACTGAACTGCTTAAATTCATTTATATAAACAAAGGGTCCACTCACAGATGGTTCGTGCTCGCTGGACCTCTTGAAGGTCCCTCATGCGGGTCAACTGGTACCCGAGTGCCTGATTCAATGACCACAAGCAGTTACGTATCGCCGGAAAATCTCAAAACCACGGCTCCAAACTCCTACCCTAGGTACAACACCCTATTTGGAGCCACTTTTGTTAGTGGACCTACCCCAAAAACTGACTGGAAGTGGCAGGAATCGAGATCCCAAAACCGGCCGAATTTCAATTCGCAAATCGAATTACCTACGCTAAGAACCGATTGAATCCTACC
The DNA here is from genome assembly GCF_902201215.1 of Prunus dulcis. Classification (NCBI taxonomy): domain Eukaryota; kingdom Viridiplantae; phylum Streptophyta; class Magnoliopsida; order Rosales; family Rosaceae; genus Prunus; species Prunus dulcis. The sequence continues at coordinate 65,652 of NW_023010007.1, read as the reverse complement.
CAACAGGCAGCTAGAACAGCTCGAGAGGTTCAAAATTCATACTTGGATCGTCCGATTTGGTGGCTAGATGACGGAGATCGACGGCCGTGAAGTTTCACGAAAACTGGCGGTTTTTGTGGTTTTCCGGGAGGATAACGGCGGTGGCTGGCAGTAGGCTGGGCCGGGTGAGGTGGCGGCGTAACGCCGGTCAGATCGGTACCGGTGCCGTGGCTTGTGGTGGCCGAAACCGGTGGCTGCAACAAAAACTGGACGGAGGGGGCGGGCTGGGCTTGCGAGAGAGAGAGATAGAGAGAGAGAGAGAGAGAGAGAGAGGGAAACTGAGGGAGAAGAGAGAGAATGAGGTTTTGTAAAATCTAATTTTTCAAATTACCATTTTGCCCCTCGTCATATTTTAACCTGATTTTCTTCGTTAAAGCTCCGATTTGAGCCCACTTCGTGTCTACGGACTCGTTTCGTCGAGCTCTACACAACGGTATGTGTGGCATTATCAAATTCCTTCTCAGTCAAAAAGTCAACTTTTTTGAATAAATTATTCCAAGGGCAAAATTGTCTTTTCCTCTTAATAATTAATACTTAAATATTAATTTAGGTTTGGGTTATTACGTCTGAGACCTACGATGGGGGAATTACGGCTTGGATAGAAGGGGTATCTTTGAGACCTGAGAAGGGGGATTGCGGCTCGGATAGAAGGGGTATAACTGAGGCCTACGAGGATTGCGGCTCAGGTAGAAGTGGTGTCTTCAAGGCCTGTGAGGATGGGATTTACGGATCAGGAAAGGGGGTGCGCTTAGGAGGAGAGAATTTTAGTTATGAAATATTCTTAAACTAAACTAAAGGGAGTTCAGTGTATGGCATATTTATATTCAGTATATGACTGATATGAGTATAGGAAAGAAGTACGTGTGGCTTGATCCCTCACCAAGGGTACGTAGGCAGCCACGAGTTGGAGTCTTTGAGATTGTAAATGTATTATTGATATTATGAAAGTTGAGATGAATTTTGTTAGCAGAATGATTTATTTGATTTACTAAGGCCTGAGGCCAGAATAATACGACGCTTGATTTTGATATAATTTGATACATGCTGGCAGTTGGGTTATATTTGTATGTGCTTGTTTGACATGTGGGAGTTTTGGGGAAATCTTCATTTTATAGGGGGGACTCTCCCGAATTTTCAGTAGAAGTCGGGTTTGAAATTCTTTGGATTGGGTTTAGAAAGGCATTTTGGTCATTTGTGCCCAACACCCGCTAGGTGTCGAACACACACAGGGTTCGGCTCGAATTCCAAAGTGGAATTTGGGTCGGGTTCTTTCATCCATGCCACAAGCCTCTCATGCCAAGTTAAAAATCTTTCTGTTAGCAGCCGTTGTTTTTGTTGGTAAAGGTAACTAGGGTGTTTTCTAAGGCTTCACTATCCTTTCGAAGCATTCTTGGGGCTTGATCTTTGAACTCAGGCACAGGGGATAATTTCATCCATCTGCTCTTTACGGTAGCCCAACCTATTTATAGCTACCGAGAGGAAAAAGCCCCTACATAAATTGGTGACTCTGCTGAGGATCAGGCTACTATCTTCACCTATGCCTCCAAGAAAGAAGACTAGAAGCAATACCATGGCTTCCCAAGACGGACCGAACCATGGTGACTCAAAATCAAGGCAAAATGCCTCTCCTATAGCAGAAGAACATGCAAGTGAGGGAGCTTTTACCCTTTCACATCTCATTGTAGCCATCCATACTATAGGGGAAACCCAAAGGGAGATGGCAGACACAATCAAAGAGCTAAAAAGCTCAGCAGCCGTATCCCAAAGGCTATGAGGCACCAAGCTTCGTTCTTTTCGATGGAAGGAAAGGGAGCCTGAATGAGCATGTCAACCATTTCATTGATGCCTTGGGACCACATGCTAGTGATTATAATCTCTGGCTTCGAGAGTTTTCGAAAAGCCTTATCGATTGTGCCTATACGTGGTATACAAATTGGCACCAGGCTCTGTTCACTCTTGGGAAGACTTGGCAAGCAGGTTCTGTAGGAAATATTTCCAGCATGAGGAAAGGGTCACTATAGCTCAACTCAACAACACTTCCCAAAGGCATGGGGAAGACCCTGTGGACTTTGTGTGCCGGTTCCAGGACCTGGCTTTGGACTGCTATGATGAGAATGATGAAGAAGCGCTTGTTGAAATTTGAATAAGCAACATCGTTGCAGATTACAGAGTCTATCTAGAGAACATTGGCATTATCCAATTTTCTCGGCTACAAGCAGTGAGGAAAACAAGCATGTCAGTCAAACTAAATGGGCAGGAAGCTTGGAGGAGTGAAGAGACCGAAGCACACCAGACATTAATTCATGCAAAGGGAGAGACAGGGAGACGTACCTGCCATTATCGTGCAAAGATGAAGAATTCCAGCCATTTTTGATACGATGTTTGCCGACTGCGTAATCAAACCCCTCAGGCCCTACAAAGTCCCTACCATAGAGGAAAAAGGTGATCCTAGGTACTGTCGTTATCATCAGTTTTCGGGTCACCCAACCACTACTTGTCAAACTTTTAGGAAGATCTTGCACGCCGAGGTACAGGACGGAACTCTTGAGCTGCCCTTTAGGAAGCAAGCATTTGACAAAGACTCCTTGCCAAAACAAAGGGAAAAGGAGATAGCTGATGTCATTACATGCTTTGATGACTTGCTCGACGATGACGTATTGTGTCACCCGTTGAAGAATGACCCAAAGCCATCAGAGGATATTTGGGAACCTTGTGGAAATATGGAGAAAGCTTACTGGTGTAAATATTCAAAACCTTCAAGTTATAGCACCTCATGGCCATTTGCTGATGGATGGGAGGATGGTTCCAGTAGGGAAGTATTCACATTGGACATGCTAGAAGAACGCCACTTGGGGGCTTCATTTGGTCAACAACATTATCTAGAAATAGCTACCGTAACCTCGCATAACCTCACAAAAGTTGAAGAAAGTACAATGGGTTATGAGCTGCAAATCACTCTTTGACTGGTTGGGTTATGAACCGCATGCAAGTAAAGCAGTAGTTGTGGCTCTATTAAATATCTCCCTAGAGCATGGCAGCTTGTACAACACAGGCCAAACTAAGCCACAAGCTTTCATCCAATTGCAAGTCATGCACACTCCTTGGCCCTTTCATACTTGAGGGCTTGATTTGATTGGAGTATTCATCAATGCAAAGTGGATCAAAGCCTTACTACTGCTCAATTGCCTTTGCACCTATTCTTTTGTTTTTGGCTTTTCAAATTTATTTCAAAGATGAACTCCTTCAGTGTTTTCACCATATGCTTTCACAACTTTTGTAGAATGCACCACCATTATGGAATGCCAAGGTGTAAGATAATATTTGCAATGAGAATGGCGTATTTTGGAAAAAGGAAAAAGAATTTGTTCCTTACTTTACATTCTTCTATTTTTCAAAACATGTTCTTTGAAAAAATATGTATATACAAGCAAACTTCCTTTAAAAAGTTAAGCCTCTCAGCAGTAACTATACCAAGCAAAGCCACTTAGATGGGATCCGAAGCTGTTAACAAGCACCAGCACAAGCAATATCATGTGTCAATCTTTAAAAAAGGAAGGTCATTCTATCAAGGAAAATCATTCCAGTCCTTGCAATATTTGAAGAGAGTGTATGTGTTGGGGTGCTGAAAAAAAAAATTAGATCACATAAGGAAGGCTTTGTGGAGAAAAAAAAACGTAGAGGCAATGGGACAAACACTTTTGTGTTCCTGTAAAAATCTGCAGCATGTACCTTGCACCTACCATAGGCCAACCAGTTCAAATCTCAAGCAACTCATGCATTTCATTATTTCCAACCAAGCGAAGTGTACAAAACAAGCTGGAAATCATTATCTCAACGCATTCCAAACCTCAAAAATTCATGCATTTCATTATTTCCAACCAAGCAAAGCATACAAAACAAGGCAAAACTTAATATCTCAAGCATTCTAAATCAAAACTATAGACAGAAAGTATGTAACAAAGCTGTGTTTCAAGTTTCCAACAACATGAGCTTTAGGCTCTCCAAAAAAAAAAAAAAAAGGTACAACTCAAGCCCAAATGCACCCAACTGTGCTACAGATAAATACACCCTGAGGTTTAAAAAGGAAAAGCTACTACGCACTGAGCCAGCCAGCCCCCCACAGCAAAGAAATGCAACGTGCAAAGCGAAATAAGGACAGGTGTTAGAGAAAGATGGTGCTGGAAGATATGGCCTTGGTAAATACAGTGTAAAGAAGGAGAATTAGGTACCTCAACTAGATCATGGTGCATGACTAAAACAGAACAGAAGAAGCAAGGAGAAATGATCCTTTCGATGTTTCCATCACGCGCCAAGCGCCATTCTCAGTCGCTCATTTGTCAAGGAGAAGGTCTCGTAACTTATGACACTGGCTCTCCAATTTGCGTTCCTTAAGGCTCAACGCATTAACGACAACTCTTGCTTAAGGGGATCAGGCATGCATCTTTATGCTACAAGAAGCTCGTGCTCTAAAAACAGTGTGATATAACTTCTTCTAAGTATTAAGCAGGAAGTCCACGCGAGGTCCTAATAAGACACATGCTCAAACCCTTTCAGCACACTATTGTAAGGTCGAAAATGATGTTTCCTTTGCAACCTTCAATCATTCTCAAAACATCTTCGATAGTTGAGTCTACCAACTCACAATCGAACCACTCTAGCCAGCCCTTAGTGATGCTACAAGGGTATTGGAAAAATCAAGAGGCCACCAGAAACATGCATTTCTTCTATACAGCACCTGGAAATAAGAGTAGCCTCCAAAGCTTACTCAGTGCCTATGATCAAGTCTTGGCAAGTGTTTATAAGCTATGAAGGTAGTCATCCCTTCTTCAACCCATTGTGCAAGGGGAAATAGGCCATCATTCATCACAGAGGTCATTGTGACTTAGTACTTGAATCTCTCCAAGAATTGCCAACAAAGAATATGCTGCAAAAGGGCAAAGTATAAAGCTAATTCTCTGTAGTAAGGCCAAGTAATCTCCACACTAGCATGCAAAAATATGAACTTCATAGGCCAAGCAAAGCAAGCTATCTCATGCCAAGCGGAATGTGTAACAAAAATATTTTCGGAGCATCATGCAATCTATTACTCTAGCTTATGACAGGAAAAGTTTCCATTCCATGCCCAATCAATCATTCCAGCATTTACTTGTGAGGAACGCGACACAAGCTTTCGACACCTCTCCCTTTCCTATGCCAAAGACGTACAAATCTACAAATACAGGAGCAGTGGATCACACAAAAGTTACCCTTTTGCCTAGCACAGAGGGCCCATCACGCAATAAAGAAATAAAGAAAGGGAGAGAAGCAATACATACCAGTGGTGTCTCCTCGCAGTTTCGTCTGTACCCTTCCAACGGCTTGTGAAAAATCAAAAAAGAGAGAACCCATCTTTGAACTGGGCACATGGGATAATTTCATCCATCTACTCTTTACAGCAGCCCAACACATTTATAGCTGCCGGAAGAAAAAAGCCCATACAGGTATCTCCAAGGCCTACAAGTATTGCTGCTCGAGTAGACTTGATGTCTCCGAGGCCTACGAGGATGGAATTGACGGAATAGGAATGGGGGTATGCCTAGGTAGAGAGAATCTCGGTTTTGAGATGTTCTTAAACTAAAATAGAGGGAGTACAGTATATGACTTATTTATAATCAGTATATGACTGTTACGTGCATTGGAAAGTTGCAAAGTATTGTTTTAGAATTGTGAATAGGATTGAGTACATCACGCACATGAGAATTCAGTTTGATTTGCAAAACACATGGCAATATGATGAATGAATAAGATATTCAATTACATTATTAAATAGAAGAACTATGTGTGGCTTGATCCCTTGTTAAGGGTATGTAGGCAACCAAGAATTCTAGGTGCAGCCGAGAGGTCAAATGATTGAAAAGCAGTCCAGTTAAGTTATTTTGAAACTTCATACGGTTCTGGAGATGTTCTAAGAATTAGAATCGAGTTTTGTTGGTGGAATATTTTATTTGAATTATTGAGGCCTGAGGCCTGAGTGATATGACGCTTGATTTTCTTGGATATAATTTATTGCATGTTGGCAGTTGGGTTATATATAAACATATATGCTTGTTTTACAAGTGTGAATTTTTGGAAAATGTTCAATTTACAGGTAGAAGGGCAATTTGGTCAATTATGTCTGGCAACCACCAGGTGTTGGACACGCACAGGGTTCAGCTTGGATTCCAAAGTGGAGTTTGGGTCGGGTCTTGTCAAGTCAATCCTCTGATCGGCTTACAGAAGAAAAACAAGATTGGGCTTGATTTGCCGCATAACGACACCCTTGTCATCAACATCTAGACTGTGCAGGCCGTGATTGATTGACTTCACATAGACGAGGGTAGCGCAGCCACCATCTTGCAGCTTTCAATTGTCCGGCAAATTGGCATGGAGACTAAGATCAACAAGTTAGCCAGGCCATTGACCAGCCTCAATTGATCGACCATAATCACTTGGGGACAATAGCGCTAGATGTCTATTCTCCACAGGTGATTAGTTCATAAATATTCATGATCATTGACGAAGTCTGGAATCTTGAGCAGGCCATGCATTAGCAAGATTAACGTCATCATTTTTGCAACACATCAGAAAATATGCTACCCAATTCTTGGAGGTAGTGTTGGATAGATCAACAGCGATGAAGTGATGGCGAGAAGATGCCCAACCCAAGGTGCTGGCTGAGCAAAATCTCACGGCCTGGTGCTCCAACACAGGTCATCCTACTTTGTGTTGGATGGGTGTGCGCAGGCATGCCAGCACAGTCTATCGAGCATTCAAAGATGATTTGGATGGATGGATTGAGTGCTCCTGTTTGGATATGACTTCGCTCAAAGAAATTGTGGCCGAGAGAGGAATAGTTATTGACCGTCAATTGGGGTTAATGGTGGAAGACGATCGGTGGATTTGGATGGTGCTCTAGTGCCTCACTAAATTGCAAAGGTTATATGATATATGGGGTGGACGGAAAAGTAACAGGGATGTTGCTCCTACGCCTTGAAAATCAAATGTATTATGATATATTTGATGGATAGAAGGACTTAATTTTACCACAACCCCTAGAAATGCATTTAAAGATATTGAAAGTACATTATAGGAAGATAAATTACAAGTAACGATAATTTGCTATGTGCAAGGATTGTTTGGTCGAGGCCCTTTTGAACATTGCTGATGGTTAAGTATTTATAGTAAGAAGATGAAGATGGTGGAGGTATGATTTGGGGAGCTGCATCTGCCCTTTTTCTTTAATGGCAGGTCCCTAAGACTGCTGGCTTTGGATTCGTTGTCTCTTTCTCCCTGCAAAACAAATCAGAATAAAAGGACCATACACGCGGGGTGTTGGCCAAAGGTCCTCTGATGCCTAAGTTAGTTCAAGTGTTTGTAGGAAAACAATAGCTAACAAAAGGGTACATAGATGCATGTATAGTATGAACCGGGTGGTCGGAGAATTGTGTGAGAGAGAGAAAGAGTTATGGCAGCTATAGTTTGTGAGATAGAATTTCTGTAGAGTTTCAGACAGAAGTTTAGACGTACCTCAACCCTTGGTGTAGCCATGTATTTATAGGAGCCTCGGATGGTAGGGTTTCAGAAGAATAATTTTTCTGATGGAAAGGAATTATTCTTCCCTAATTCCACAGTATCTTTGGCCACTCGCCTTTGGCAGCTCCAAGCTTCTTCTTTAGCGTCTTTTTGATGATCTTGTTGGTGGCGTCCACTTGTCCGTTGGAATATGGCTGTGCTGGAGAGGCAAAGAAGATGTTGATGTTGAATCGGGAGCAGAGGTGCCGAAAGCGAGAGGAATCGAACTGCTTGCCATTATTCGTGATGATTGTCTATGGGAGGGCAAAGCGATAGATGATGTATTTCCACATGAAGTGTTCTATCTTGGCTACAATTATCATGTCTAGAGCTTCGTCTTTGACCCATTTGGTGAGTAATCAACGGCAATGATCGCGAATTTGACTTGTCACTTTCTTTGCATGAACGACCAAGGACTGATGATTAGGAAGAGGGCTTGGTAGGTAGGTTCAGCACGAAGCTGAAGCACTGGCACTTACACAGTCGTGGACAAGTTTGAGAGCATCGACGTGGAGAATTAGCCGGTAGTAGCCTTGCCGAATGGTTTTGAAAGCTCAGGATTGGGCGGCCGAATGTTCGCCACAAGCACCTTCATAGATTTCTCTCAAGACATAGTTTCCCTATTAAGGTGTAATGCATCGCAGCAATGGTATGGAATGACCTCATCAATAGATAGTTTGTGGAGAATGAGGTACATTGCCGAACGGTAGCAGATGCTTTTGGCTTCTACCTTATCGTCCGGTAGCGTGCTATTGGCAAGGCAGGCATAGATGGGATCCATCCAACTGGGGTCCTACCGAACGACATGTACCTAAACTTCGATTGAACTGGGTCGAGTGAGTATTTCGATTAGTACACGTTGCCTAACTTGATCGTTGATGTCCGAGGCACTGGAGATTGAAAAATGACTGATCGCAAGTATATGGCGACCGATCATTTTCTGGTGATTTTCCAGTTCTACAGTCTGCTTTGAAACAACCGGTGGTGTATACTCGGTGACCAATCGCTTTCTTCGAAGCTTGCATCTTTTGGTGAGCCAATTTTCCAACATCATCCACGTGAAGTGTCGAAAAAAGGATCTTTGGGTCGAATGGTCCTTCAGCTAGAGGTAGGTTGGGCAGTGATGTGGATGGCTCTGGCAAGAGTTCGTCTGCTGATGGTAATGTGATTTAGAGATGAAATCAGCTACAGCTTGGCCTTTTTCAGCACATCTGGGCTAATAGTGAATGTCAAAATTGTCGAGCTCAATGGCCTATTTGATTAACCTTCCTGACGTTTATGGCCTCTATAAGACTTGGCGCAAGGGCTGATTAGTGATCACTATGATGGTGTGAGCTTGGAAGTAAGGCCGAACCTTGCAAGCAAAGATGACAGGGGCATAGGCGAGCTTCTCCAGCCTTGGGTACCAAAGCTCAGCATCTTCCAAGGCATGGCTGGTGCAGAAGAAGAGGATGTTTGATACCTTCGGGCTTACTAATCAGCACAGAGATGAATGCCATTGCCGAGACTGAAAGGGCACGAACAGGTGTTAGGAGGTGGAAGGCTTGGCGGCTACCATTTGCTTCCCCATGTCACTACCACTAGGCTTGGGTACACTTTTGAGCGACTGCTCCTGCCGATGATGCATGATCTGTTCAAGGCCATTCCGCACCTAGGCCGAATGATTTTGTTACTCATACAACTGCCTCTGAGTGTCTTCGACCTTGGAAGAAAGGATGTTGGTGTGATCCTGCATCTTCGCCATGTCCTGGCGTAGGGATTCTATTTGAACCAAGAGGTTGGCTTCAACAGTGCTTTCCCGAGTAGATGTCTCTGGCCATGATGTGATGGGTGGAGGAGCATGACTCGCTCCGGTGTTAAGGCCGAGGATAGAGCCATCAGGTGTGAAGGATGAAGGTGGATTCATATTCACTCCAGAGAGATATGGGTCAATCAATGACATTTCCCATAGATGGCACCAATCTGTTGGTGCTCAAAACTAGACGAGTAGTAGTGGGCCCAACTTAAAGATGAGGTGGATGATAGATGGATTAGATATGCCTTTGGTAAAGACTTCACTTCAGTAGGTTGAGTGTTATCTACGCACCGAGAGAAAGAGAGAGAGAGAGAGAGAGAGAGAGAGAGAGAGAGAGAGAGAGAGAGAGAGATGATAAAATTCTTGGAGGAGATATAGGGCTTAGCTTGTATTTTCTTAAATTGGAGCAATGCTTTGGAATCGAGGTAGGGGTTTCTTTGGGGCCTTTGCGGGGATTGATCTAATTAAATTTTGTGAGCACTGTATTATGCATGATATTATTATTTGATTATTATTGATGTTGGGTGTTTAAGTGTTATTAATTATCACTATTTTATTTTATTAATATTGACATAATCATATGTTATCGATGATGGCTGGAACTCTTAGGTTGATAAGGAAAGTATGGAAAAGAGGGTAATGGGAAGGATCTTTTGTGTAGTTGAGTCTAACTTTTGGCAGGTACTAGGTCTCAGGGATCCCATAGTGCACATGATTTTTATTGGGTGATTTGGGACTGGCGACAGGGAGTTAGACAAGATAACTAACAAAAGGGAAATTATGGGGATGATTGAGATGAGTGTTAGTTGATATAATGGGCATTCGGGACCAAGTGGTATAAGCATGGTATGGGACGTGCAGGTCTGCTTGTCCAGTTATATGAATTAACGGGATTAGATGAAGAGCATTAATGCATTAACACTATTAATGTGATATTTGGTTGTGCGATTGCATGTCACTTAATTTAGTTTTATCAATCTACTAAGGTAAGGTCTCATTCCCTACTGAGTGGTGGTTGCTCACACCTTACCTTGTTTAATTTTTTTCAGATGAATTAGTGGGCAAGACAAAGACTAAACCAGTTGAGGCTGAATTGGATGAGAATGATAGAGCTTTATTTTTTAATTGTAAAGTTGTATGCTTTTGGGAGCTATTTTTATAAGAGAATTTTATTTTAAACTCTTGCTTCTTTTCATTTTATTTTACATTTTCTTTTCTCACGCACCGGGCGCGGGGTTTCCACTGCTGGGGCGTGACAAAGCATCCACATTGGTTAGATCAAAGAATAGACCTTGTTTTGTGCTGGTTTGTGCAGAACAAACCCGCCTGTAAATGGAGGTGGCTTTTAATCCTTTGGTGGCTTGATCAAAGCCTTGCAGCCTGAGCCTTGTTTCAACTTTGCCTGATAGGATGTTTCAACTTTGCCATTTCTGCCATTACTATCTCCGTTTCTGCATAATCTTCTTGGTCTTCTTCTGACTCTACCTCAACCAAATGGACTGAGGAAGATGGCGTTTTGTAATATGTGCCCTTGGAAGAATTTCTCTTCTGTTGCTCTTCCTTCAATAGATCTTCATATTTAGAGGCCTTGTTTGCCAGTTCTGCCAGATCTGCAAAGAGTATTCCATCAAATCTCTTTCGCAAAGAGATCTTGAGGGCAGCCTGGGTCATTTGGATGAAGTGTCTTTCTTCTATTGGAATCCTGCATTTCGTCTTCAGCTTGTTTGAGAGCTGCCAGGTCACTAATCGTGATTTCTGGCTGGATCCTAAAATAGTAGCCATGATAAGTGTTTTCCATCTATTCCCAGGTCTGGACAGAATTCGCTGGCAGATTAGTATACCAGGTGAAGGCTTGACCGGACAATGAATTTCCAAAAAGCCTGAACTTTCTTCTTCAAAATATGGAAGATTCTCCAATTTGCCCCCGATCTATTCCTGTCATTATTGGCCAGAGGGTTAGCTCCTCCTCTGCCTCTTCTACCTTTTGGTAGTGGGGGAAACGGATGAGGATCCATTCTCCTAATTTTGTTTGGTAGTACCATCTGCTGTTCAGGCAGATAAGCAGCTGGTTGGTTGCGCGGAACTTCTGGCTGGTTCTGGGGAGCTAGAACTTCCTGTTCTTGGACTACAAGAGCTTTCCCCCTCTGTCTATCCTAAATTCCTGCCTGTTCTGGTATTCTAGCTATCTGTGCAATTAAAGGGTTCTCCTCATATAGCCATACAAAACTTGGTGGAGGCCCAAAAGGGAGATCTAGCTATTGGACTACTGGGTCTGGGTTTGGATTTCTTGCAATATCAGCTTCTCGATCCTTTCTGAACTGCATGTTAACTTGCCATCTAATCATGGCAGTCATGTTATCTAGGGTGTCTTGGCTTCTCTGCGCTGTAGCCTCCTGTCTAAGCACAGCTTCTTGTATCTGGCTTATTTTCCTGAAACTAGATCTGGAACGTCTGCTCATGGTACTGCTGTGAGCTGACTGTCTAGCATCACTTTCTTTTGATTCGTGTACTTCCAGCCGGGCAGTTGGCTGATCTCTCTCCATGGTGAAGCTTGGATTCTGGCTAGAACTTCCAATAGTCATACACTAAATGATATCTTTTTAGGAGAAAAGGCCAACATAGTAGGATGTGACGACCGAATCGCGTCCTCTGCTTTCAAGAAAGGCCTTCCAGCTAAACACAACTTGTACCGTGAGCTAACTATCACTCACAGCCAGACTATGGCAGAGGTCTTCACAACCGCGGAATGCTACGCGCTCTGAGATGACGATCGAATCGCCGTAAAAAGGTCTACTAAGTAGGAAGATCAGCCGACTAAACGGGCAAGCCAAAGGAGACACTGTGGCAGGAGAGAACTACACCAAGTTCACCATCCCTAAGCATCAAATCTTAGCTCAAGTGAAAGACACACCTTGGGTAGGAAGACCGCAACCCTTGAAAGAAGATTCGGACAAGAGGGATACTAGCAAATAATGTGCCTTCCATGGGACGCACGGGCACACTATGAACAACTGCTTCGCTTGGAAAGTGCACCATGAAGAACTCGTGAGAGAAGGTCACTGCACGGAATTCATTGCGAAGCAGGCCATCCAGCAGATTGAGGATCGTGACACCGCCAAGGAGTCTAGGATGACCAGCAAAGAAAAGAAAAGGAAGATTAAGCAGGCCACTGTCATCTCCTAAGTCTTGACTGACCTTTCACCAGCAGAAGACGATCCTGTGATCAGCTTCTAAAAGAAAGATCTGATCGGCCTCGACATGCCACATAACGATGCCCTTGTCATCAACATTCAAATTGCTCAGGCCATGGTCGACCGAATCTATGCAGATGAGTGTAGCGCAGCCAATATCCTACAACGGGCGGTCATCCAGCAGATGGGCTTGGAGACAAAGATCAACAAATCAGCCAGATCGCTTACCGGCTTTAATGGTGCAACAACGGTTACTGTGGGAACGATAGACCTCGACGTCTACTCCCAACCTGTAATCAGCTCGCAAACATTCATGGTCATTAATGAGGCCTCACCCAACAACGGCATTCTAGGCAGACCATAGATAGACAAGATCAACGCCATCACCTCCGCCACACATCAGAAAATCAGGTACCTAATCCTTCGGGGTGGTGTCGGCCAAATCAACAGCTACCTGGCAATGGCGAGGAAATGCTCTGCCCAAGGACTGAAGAAAAGCAAACAAGTGTAGTTCCTCCATGTGAGTCAAGCAGATCTGAAGGAGGTTGAACAACCGAATCTTGCTCCCTTATAGCAATCAAAGCGTCAGGACCAAGTCGAGGAAATCTGTTCAAAGGTTTCTCCTGAAGATGGATGGAAACCCGAAGAGGACGTCGAGCTAATACCCTTGGATCTTGACCAGCCAGACAGAAAAGCGCGGATCGGCTCGCGCCTAATCTCACACTAGAAGGTGAAGCTGACCACCTTCCTCCAGAACAACAAAGACATGTTCACATGGTCGCCATCAGACATGCCTGGCATTGACCCGATCATCATATGCCATCGACTCCACATCAACCCTGCCAGCAAGCCAGTGGCACAGAAAAGACACAACTTCACTCCCGAGTGGGTGGCTGTCATTGAAGCCAAGATGGACAAACTCCTAGCTGCCGGCTTCATCAAAAAGGTCTCCTACTCAAAGTGGTTGGCCAACGTTGTTTTGGTGGCGAAACAAGAAAAGGGCAAATGGAGAGTCTGTGTCGATTCCACTTCTAGCAATCAGCTACTCAGCTTCATGGACGCTTACTCTGGCTATAACCAAATCTTGATGCACAATGATGGCAAGGCAAAAACTTCTTTCATCATCGAGAGAGGGACCTACTGCTACATGGTCATGCCCTTTGGGCTAAAGAACGCCGAAGCAACCTACCAAAGGCTCGTGAATAAAATCTTCAAGGAGCAGATCGGTAAAACTATGGAGGTCTACGTGGACGACATGCTGGTCAAAGCCCCGAAATGTGCAGTTCACATCAAATATCTTGCCGAGGCATTTAGCCTGCTTCGCCAGTATCACATGAAGTTGAATCGAACAAAATGCACATTCGGTGTATTCTCCGGCCGATTCTTGGGATACCTAGTCACACAACAGGGTATTGAGGCACACTCATAGTGAAGGAAATACAAATTCTGAAGGGCAGAGCAGCAGCCCTCAACCAATTCCTCTCGAGATCTACCGACAAGTGCAGACCATTCTTCAAAGCTTTGAAGAAAGGACAAAGAGACAAATGGGATGAGGAGTGTTGAAATAAAAAACTTCATTGACAACAAATTAAATATTGGCCTAAGTTTAAAGAAGTTGGGCTCATAACTAAAATGGTTTTGTGGACTTGTTGCTAAATTGGTTTAGGCCCAAATGAATTAATATAAATATGTTTACAAAGAAAATATTAACGTACTGAAAGAAATATCAGAACATGTACGTTGAGGTGGTGACTGTAATGGGAAGTTACTCCCACCCGCACAGTACGTGAGGCCATAACTGGCTCCACTCTGTCAGTTCCTCTAGGTCTATAAAAAGGGACCAAAGGAGGCAAAGAAGGGAGAAGAGAAAAAGAAAACACTGAACTGCTGCAGAAATCCAAAGAATAGAAGCAAGCAAAAGAGATACGAAGCTCTGTCACAATACTATTGAGAAGGTATAAAAAAATTCATTTGAGTATCCTTTTATGAACAATTGACTTGCATGTAAAAATATATGTATGTGAGGCCATCCATGTTTGATATCAAGAAATGTATCATATCAACAGAGACCTCGGCAGTGGAAAAATGTGAACAAATCCTCCCAATTTGAAAATAATTGTGCTTCTTACACAAAGAGAGCTCTCACAAGGACCTCTCTGTTGTGAATTACAGATGGGCTTCTGCAAGAACCCACTGTATAAGTGTTGTGAACACTTTGTGAGTGTCCATAGGCACATTGTGGTACTCAGAGAAGACCTTGCGAGTGTTCTTGAGTACCAAAAATAGAAAACATCAATAGTCCATACGCTTTGTTACATGCTCAACACACCTTCAGCAGAGCAAAATTCCAAATCTGCAGATTGGAGAAAGAACATGTAGCAAAATGTGCTGCAAATGGAGAAAATCAATAACTCTATTTTAGTCTCACCCATTGGCATAAATAGAAGAAAATATATTAAAGGAGATGCAGAAATTACTGAGTACCAGAAAGGTTACAAAAGCTGATGATTCACACCCACGTTATGTGCTTCAAAATTTGCCAACAAAGAAAAAATCCCCAGCCAGACTGCCCAAGAAAATTATTAAGCCAGCACTCCTCTATAGCAAATTGCAAATATCATAAATGCTTCTCACTTTGTTGCTGGCAAAACATGAAGCAACTAAGACAAAGCAAAGCCAGCACCTCAATTGGCAGTATGATGGCCCTCTCAAATTATGTGAGTCTGCAAAGGGAAATATGCAAAGCCTTAGAAATTTCAATCAAATTCGAAAGAAAAGAATGCACAAAGCATCAGCAAGCAAAAAAAAAACCAGCAAAAGAAAAAATGTCTCACTAAGAAGCCTTCTGTGTAGCGGCTGTTGAAGAACCCAAAAGCAACATAAGCCAAGAACAAAGAAAGCCTTCCTGTCAAGTCAATACAAAACCAAAGATGAGTATTTTTTTTAATTATCCGAAGGACTCTAAACACATAATGGGTAAAGACAAAACCCATTTTGGTGGAAGTCTGCCACAAGTACATAAGAAACAACAAAAAGCCAAAAAAAGTCAAGTATGGATTCATGGCTGAACTTTGAGATTAAAAAATGGGAGAAGCTTCAGCTATGAAGTTGGCACTGCCAAACTCAACAAAACACACGAATAGCTCTTTGGCTTGTGCATGTTGTGTTAGGCAAAGAAACCCAATTCGTGTTGCACATAAGGAAAAGAAAGAAGAAATGGCTTACAGGACCTACTCTAAAATAAAAGAGGGTTGAGGTTATGTTATTGTGTCAGAACAAAAAACCACAGAGTTGGGAAGGCCAAGGAGAGACCAGCAAAGGCAAGGAAGATGAAAAGAAACAAAAAGACAAGGAAGAAGAAAAGCACAAAAAACAGAGGAAGGGAAAAAGTAGCAAAACAAAGCTCTGTACAAACAAACGTGGCTTCTCTAAAAATTCAAGACTTTCAATTAGTAGTTTAATAGGCTACACGGTCTACTTTGACAAACATGAGTAAAGGAAAGGACTTACCTTGGTTTTGGCGTTTCAAACTCCAAGCTCCGTATTGATTGTGACAGATGAGTAGTTGAAGAGATATATATATAATTTGGTCCAGTTTGAATTGATTTGAATTACTCCAGATAAAGATGGGAGTGACTCAGTTTGGATTAATCTCTACTACTCCAAATAGATATCGGTTTCAAATGCAGCTGGCTCTCAAACCTCTCTAACATGGGCTTTTTGTTTATGGGCCAACTAACAGAAATGTTAAGGCCCGAAAACAAATTGATGGGTTGACAAAACAAATTACCCTTTAACTCTCAAAAGCCCAAAATATTTTATGAGTGGTCCAAATAAATTATGTGGTTAATGGATTAATCCTTAAAACCATATGTGAGTAAAGTAATGGGTTCTTTAAAATCCCCTTTTAATTTTCTTTGGACATTAAAAATAAAAAATGGTACAAAACCATTCTAAATTTTATCATGGGTCATCTACCCTGCAAATTCAAATCTCTCAAATATACAAATTCTTTCAAGGGGTCATTCATTCTTTGAAAGTCCAATCAAATTTTCAAGGAACTACGTCCGGTTTGATTCCGCCAAGGATATGTAGGCAATTTGGAAATTCAATCCAAATACAACAGCAAGTCCAAACAGAATCCCTGGTGTACCTTAACCAAATTCGCCCCAAACACTTTTTTTCCAACCACAAAATCAAATTGAATCCCTGGTCCAACCACATTCATCCAAATTCCATAAAATATTTCTCATATCCCAAATTCTTTCAAGGAGTCATTCATTCCTTGAAAGTCTCAATCAAATTCTCTTGAGAACTACAAAAGGCTTGATCCCCAAAATGGGATATGTAGGCAGTCTAGGGTTCCCTGGATGCAGCTGTAACATCAAATCAAATTCTATTATTTATTTCATTCTTCATATTGGAATCAAAGGGTTTTTCTCCTTTCAAAGAGATTATAATTAAGAGATATTTTTATCTTAAATGGGTCGTACTGAATTAAAAAATAAAAACTCTTAATTGTAAATAAGAGTGAGATTATGTTTGGTGAATTTTTAATTTCTTTATTACACTTTTATCTAACAAGGAGTGCTAAGTAGCTTTCCAGAATTTGAAGACTTATCTCACTTCACCTCCCCTACTCTCAAGGCCAATTCCTGGTGAAGACTCGTTCGTGTACCTGGCAGTGTCTAACTCAGCCGTCAGCTCAGCTCTCATCCCAGAAGAATTGGGGGTCCAACATCCGGTACTCTACATGTCAAAAGCTCTCCTCGATGCATAGACTCGCTATCTGAAATTGGAGAATCTCATTTTGGCTCTTGTAGTTTCTGCAAGAAAGCTGCGACCCTACTACCAAGCTCATCGAGTCATCGTCATGACCGACTTTCCTTTGAGATCAATCCTCCATAGCCTTGACGCTTCTCAGCGACTCATGAAGGGGCTATAGAGCTAAGCCAATATGACCTCCTCTACCGGCCAAAAACTGCCATAAAAGCCCAGGCTTTAGCAGACTTTGTCGTGGAATTTACCGCATTAGCCGAAGAGGAGAAGCTGGTCAACAAAAAGAAGGAAAGCTCAAAAGCAAATAGGACCTCCGCTAAACCTAGCCAACCCAGAGACATGTGGCAATTACGCATAGAAGGAGCGTCGAACCAAAAGGGAGTTGGAGCAGGTGTCGTCATCACCACCTCGGATGGAACCCTGTTGGAGCAAGCTATCACGCTTGGCTTCCCGGCCTCTAACAACGAGGCCTGTGCATGGCAAAGGAGCTCGCAATCAAGAAGCTAGCCATTTATTCAGATTCTCAGTTGATCACGAATCAAGCGTCAAGTGAATACATGGCGAAGCACCCAAGGATGATCTTGTACCTTGACAAAGTCCAAGAGTTGTTGAAGGCATTTCCTACCTTCACCATCCAACAAGTGCCCGAGCAGAG
Source organism: Prunus dulcis (assembly GCF_902201215.1). Classification (NCBI taxonomy): domain Eukaryota; kingdom Viridiplantae; phylum Streptophyta; class Magnoliopsida; order Rosales; family Rosaceae; genus Prunus; species Prunus dulcis. The sequence continues at coordinate 47,603 of NW_023010007.1, read as the reverse complement.
AACGCGCATGCAGACGCACTGGCAAGCTTGGGGTCAGCGGTGGAAACCCAGTTCAGATGCTGCATCCCGGTCGAACACCTCAACTGACTAAGCATTGAAGAAATAGAGCCTATCGACACAATGCAGATTGATGAGGACCCCAGCTCGCAAGACCCCATCATCGACTACTTGATGAATGAAAACCTGCCAATGGACAAGTACGAAGCTCAAAAGGTGCAGTAGAAGGTCTCGAGATACTACATGCACGGCAACAAGCTCATCCGCAGATCATACTCCGGCCCTCATCTCACCTGCATAAAGTAGCCTCAAACACTTGAGGTTCTTTGCAAAATTCATGATGGCGAGTGTGGCAACCACTCTGGGGGTTGGTCACTGGCCCAGAAGGCTCTAAACATAGGCTACTTCTGGCCTACCATGCGCCACGACTCTGCTGAGTGTTTCAAGAAGTGTGATCGCTACCAGCAATACAAACCGATCCCTAACCTGCATGCTGAAGTTTACCATATGCAAAACAGTCCATGGCCATTCATGCAATGGGCGGCGCCCGCCAAGAAAGAAATGATGATCGTCACCACCAAATACTTTACTAAATGGATAGAGGCCGAAGCTCTATCCTCTACTAAAGAAGCCGATGTGGAGCGATTCATTTGGAGAAACATCATCTGCTGGTTTGGCTGCCCACAGTCGCTAGTTACCAACAATGGCTCACAGTTCATTGGCAAGCAGATCACCGCCTTCTTTGCGAAATACAAGATCAAGAAACACTTGTCTACCCCGAGGTATCCACAAGGAAATGGACAAGCCAAGGCATCCAACAAAGTCATATTGGACTGCTTCAACAAAAGGCTGGAAGGCGTCGAAGCGAAATGGGTGGATGAACTTCCCGGAGTACTGTGGGCTTATCGTACCACTAATTGAAGATCGACTGGCGAAACCCCATTCTCTCTCACCTTTGGGATAAGAAGCTATCATCCCCCCTCACATCACTGTCCCCTCCATAAACCTTGAGGTGGGCAATGTTGATCAAAACTCTGAGCAGATGAGGCTCAACCTAGACTTACTTAAGGGAGAGCGCGAGAAGACCATTATCCGAGTCGCCTCATGTCAGCAGCAGTTGAAGTCTTACTACGAAAAAAGAGCTAAGGTCAGACAGTTCCAACCAAGCGACCTCGTGCTGAGAAAGGCTTTCATCACTGCACTAAGACAAGGGTCAAAAGAGATGAATCCTAACTGGGAAGGCCCTTATGTGATTAGCCAGTCCAGGGGCAGAGGAAGCTACACACTGGACGCCACGAATGGAAAGGAAATACCACGACAATGGAATGCTCACCATCTCTGAAAGTATTATCCGTAATGCTTCCTCCTGACTGCTAGAAGTTCCAAGTTTTTGTACGCAGTTATTTCCATTTTCGAATAAAGGACTGTAATCTTGTGAATATCAACATAAGTTTAGTTTCTCATTCCAGAATGTCTCATCTTGCCACAAAACACAATAGTTGCCCATATGCAGCGTCCTTCAGGAGACGCAGGGCAAAGACCGGAAGCGTCCTTCTGGAGACGCAGCTCGCAAAAAGCATCCAAAGAGAGACGCAGGGTGTCCTAGGAATTTCTTAAAGGAGGTATCTAGGTTCTTATCTGTTCCCTAAGGGGGCAGGATAGTCATATAGTTGCCCATAAGGAGCGTCCTAAGGGAGACGCAAGGCGACAACCAAAAGCATCCTTCAAGAGACACAGCCCGCAAAAAGCGTGCTAAGGGAAACGCAGGGTGCGCCAGGAATTTCCCAAAAGAAGGTCTCTATGCTTTCTGAGGGAGGTATTCAGGTTCCTATTGTACAAAATAGCAACCTAAAAATTAAGCAACTATATGCACATTTTAACTCGTAAGTGCACAAGATCAGACAAATAGTATAGAAAGCAAATATGAGATCATTCCCACGAGGATTAGATTAATTTGTGCTTAAAATTAATCTCCTTGAAATACTAACAAAGGGCACTCGATGCAGACAAGGTGTTCAAAAGGATGATTTTACGATGGTATTGAAAACTGAAAATTTCGAAACTAAATAGTGAAAACAGTGTTTGATTAAAAATAGAATTGGATTGAGGTTAAAACAATGAAAAAACTAGTTAGGGATTCGATGTTCACTGTTAATCTTCTTTCTTAAGCAAACGACATGCACAATTTCACAAAACAGATTTTAGATGCTTATGTTTGTCAACCTAAATGCATGATATCTACTCTTTAAGTTATTGATTTCCCTAAGCAACAAGTTAGGCATGGGTATCTACTCTAACTCTTTTCATTCTTAAAGTGTTTAGCATGGTATCTACTAAGTTGCACTTTAAGAACGCATAACACAACGGAAATCGACAAACACACAACTCCTAGAACATGGTATCCATTCTAGTTATTCATGATATTAATTTCAAGAACTTATAACCAGTTCTTTTGTTACTCTCTCATAGGCACAAGACTCGGTCATCTAAATTTACTGTATGTAAACTCAATACACAGCATGCATATGGTGATCAAGCATAACATAACGTATGTAAAGAGTAAAATATAATATGGAATTAATCAATTAGGCATCACAAAAGTAGTTTACAGCAAAGGCATATCGAAATCCTTAGAGAAACATGATTAGGGCTTCAATCGAGCCCGAACTTAAGTACTTGGTTACCCATAATTTAAATAGACAGCAAGAACATACAAAACAGAAAATAAAAAGGGGAAGAAGGTAGCTTGGTCAGCTAGCGTGATTGGTCTTCACCTTGATGTTCCTCCTTGCTTCCTAGGCCTTTCAAACCATGGAACCTTGAAGGATGGAGGAGAATGGAATAGTGTGGCTGCCCTCTTCTTCTCCTTTCTTTTTTTCTATTTTTTACAACTCCAAAAATTAGGTCCTCCCCGTCTGTAACCTTTTTTTCTTTTTTCCTCTCACGTCTGGTGGCTTCTTTTGTATATGAGTTAACAACCCCTTAACAAAGCCCACATCCACAACCCACTTTGACGACTCCTTCAAGGAATAATAAACAACTCCCCTCCTTTGACTTGGACTCATAGTGCTTGTTGAAAAAGGAGTTTAAAATAAAATCATATCACTTGGACTTTTCCGCTCCAACGCAAGCCCATGTATCATCTCATGTGCATCTTCAATTCAGCCCACTATTTTCTTCAGTAAACTTGATTAGGCCCATTGAGACTTTTCCACCACAATTGCTCTAGACACTCAAAATTGCACTTCAACTTTATTTTTCATGTATTTCCAAAATTGAGCACCTATAATTCAAAACAATTAAATTTAGTGCAATTAACCAATCCAATTATACAAAATCTAAGGGAAATATTTATAAAAAAAATATAAATATTAACATATCAGTTCCTATCCGTTTCCTAAGGGAGGCAGGATAGTCACATAATTGCCCATAAGGAGTGTCCTAAGGGAGACGCAGGGCGACGACTAGAAGCGTCCTTCGGGAGACGCAGGGTGTGCCAGGAATTTCCCAAAAGAAGGTCTCCATGCTATCTGAGGGAGGTATCCAGGTTCCTATCCATTTCTTAAGGGAGGCAGGATAGTCATGCAGTTGCCCATAAGCAGCGTCCTTCAAGAGACACAGGGCAACTACCAAAGCATCCTACGGGATGTGCAGAACACTCCCGGAGTCCCTTAAGGGGGACCCAGGCATTCACCAACTTCCTAAGGGAAAACATCCTACGGGATATGCAAAACATGCTCGGAGTACCTCAAGGGGGACCTTGGCTCTTATAAATCTCCCAAGGGAGATACATGATTAAGATACTGGCTGGTTACTCAAGCAGGTCACAAGTCGATATGTAAATTGAAGTTGAAAAAATAACTGAAATCTCCATAACAAGTTGACCAACCGGCCACATTCAACAAAAATAAGATGGTCAAATAAGACCAATTATTCTAAACAAGAAAGCAGACTGCAAAAGCTGAAAAGAAATAAAGGAGTCTTCATCTACTCCAAGACGCCAGCAGGAGATGCCTGATCTACATCCTTATCGGCGTCCGCCTAATCAACCACGTTCTCAGCAGCTCCACCTGCACGATCGACGATGTCTACCACTACCTCATCTGCTGCATCCTCCTCTGTTTCCCATAAGTATCCTATGGGAGATGTAGAACATGCCTGGAGTCCCTTAAGGGGGACCCTGACACTTGTCGACTTCCTAAGGGAAAGCTTCCTAAGGGAGATACAGAACATGCCCGGAGTCCCTCAAGGGGACCTTGGCACTTTTTAATTTCCTAAGGAAAAACATCCTTCGAGGTGCAGAACATGCCCGGAGTCCCTCAAGGGGGACCTTGGCACTTGTTAATTTCCTGAGGAAAAACATCCTTCGAGATATACAGAACATGCCCGGATTCCCTCGAGGGTGACGTTGGCACTTGTCAGTTTCCTAAGAGAAAACATCCTATGGGATATGCAGAACATGCCCAGAGTCCTTCAAGGGGGACCCTGGAACTTATAAATTTCCTAAGGGAGATACACGATCAAGACACTGGCTGGTTACTCAAGTAGTTCACAAGTTAATATGCAAATTGAAGTTGAAAAACTAACTGAAATTTTCATAGCAAGCTGACCAACCGACCAAGTTCAACAAAAGGAAGATGGTCAAACAAGACCAATTATTCTGAACAAGAAAGTAGACTAGAAAAGCTAAAAAGAAATAAAGAAGTCTTCATCTACTTCGAGACGCCTGCAGAAGACCTCTGATCTGTAGCCTCTTCGGCATCCACCTGATCAGCCACGCCTTCAGCTGCTCCACCTACCTGCTCAGCGACATCTGCCACCATCTCATCAACTGCGTCCTTTGCTCTATCCTCTTCAGCTACCTCCTCTTCGGCCACCTGCTCTTCAATTCCTTCTATGTTCACAGCATTAACTTGCTCACCTTGCACGTGGAATAAGTTATGGCAGAGAGTCTCGATGTTTCCATCTTCAATTTCATAGAAGGAAGCAGTCTCATCTGCGTAGTGCAAGTAGCCCAACTTGTACGCATCTATGATTGCGCTCAAGACGGAAGTAGGCATCTTTTTGACTAGCCAAGTTAGCAGCAGAAGAGCTACGCTCAAAATCTTTCTCGACAAGGGAGCTTGTCAGCTCAGATATCATTGCCCTCAAATTAGACGTCTTCTTCTCATAACAGATCTACTCGACAAAGAGCTTGCTAACCAACTCGCTTAGCTGACCAGAAGATGGGGCAACAACAGACGAGTTCCAGATAGTCTCAGCAGCAAAAACTCCTACTTTTTGAAGCAGATAAAATGTTGTTTCCCTTTGTTTTTCCAAGGGAAGACTTTTGAAGGTATCAAGATTGCCAGCTTAACGGATATGATCAATCAGCTTGAAGCAGGTGGATAGGCTTGACATGGGGTTCGTCTTCAGCAAATCAGACACATCTGCATCCCCTGCAGGACTGGACTTGTCCACCTTGGGATCAGCCGGTGACATTACAGAAGAACCCTTCATTGGGGTAGATGACTCTCTCACCTCCAAATGAATCAACGACGTTGAATCGACTCCACGCTTGACTGCTCATGACTCAACCACTGGATTGCAATGATTGGGAGGATAAGCAGATCTCCCAGTTCGATCTCCATCCCTTGATTGGTGCAGACAACTCTCTACTTCAGAGAGGAATACCAGCATCCCTTTGCCTCCTAGCAGGTGAACTAGTTCACGAGCGGACCACTTCCCAGAGCAAATCACGGCTTCCAAGCTTGTCAGCATGAGGCTTAAGTGGGATGTTCCGAGTGTTTTGCATACCACCAACCTTGTTGTTGTCTGCCCCAATAGAGGTGCTTAACCCTAGTTGATGAAGGGGGAGTAGCTCCTACTTATATCTTCTCAGCAGAAGGGATCCTTGGTTTCTTCCTCAACGGAGATACATTATTTGCCTGCGAAGCCGCAGCTCCATTTCTTGAAGACTTAACATCAACCTTCCTCTTTGAGGAGTGTTCGGCAGAACACTCCTCCTATTCTGCAGGCAGATCATCAAAGTCTAGAATGTTCTGCTTTCATCTCTCAACATCCTGGGTAGGGGGCAGACCATCAACCTCCTCCCGATACTCGCTCAGCTGACGTGGCCATAACGCATAAGGCCCATCATGCTCTAGCCCAGACCTGCGATGATAGGCAGCAGCTGGTCCATTTGGGCGCACCTGCTCCTCCACAGCTGTCGCCCACTGCCAACCGTCGCATGTCACGATGACAACTAGCCGGGCTTCCTTTAGCTGGCCTTCACCGTAAAAAAGAAGAAAAGACGAAGAAAAAGAAATATACGTGCTCGACTTACCTTAGGATGCACGACTACTCCTCTCTTCGACAAGCAGTATAAATTCTCCAAGAAGAGTGAAGAGAAGCCCTGCATTTACACAGAATGGGCATCCTAGGTCAAGAAGGAATCACAAGGCCATTCCTACTGGGAACCCAACTCCAAGAACAGTCAAAAGCCCACTCCAATTGGGAACCCAATCTGCAAAAGAAGTCCAACTCACTGAAGGAAGCCCAGGCATAGTTGGGCAGCCCAACAATCAATCCATATCTCCTACATGCCACCACACACCATGCAGAAGCTGGGGGGCATTTGTGGGAACCCCGTGCCCCTTTAGTTTTTAGAATTCTAGAATTGGCTGACCATTTGCCAAGGTGGGTGGTATAGGAACTCCAAATATTTGGATGTTGGGCTTGGGCCCATGTTGGACTATCTTTGAGTTCTCAAAATATTCGAATATTGGGAACTCGGCGGACATGCCTCCAGTCGAACTTTAACTCCCTCGATGGAAATACTTCAAGCCGAACTTTAACTCCCTCGGCCCAAACATTGCCCCCTCGATTCAATCAGCCTGAAGTTGGCGGATGGGTAGATGAATCGCAATTTTCTCGGATGTTGATTTCGAAGAATTTTTGTTAGGCCATTTGATGAATACTGGGCCATTCCCTAGAAAAAATTCCTTTCATGATACCTATTTTCTCAACGAGAGTCATTATTTCATTATAATGATATTTGCGGCGGACTATCATTCCGCCATTTCATAAGTCGTTGGGTAATATTCTTCAAAAATTGACCATTGATGGGTGAATCATGGATCCGACAATTTTGGTCACTTAACTTATATGCCGCATTCCCCAGTACGTAGTGGACAAGAAATGGACCTTCCCAAGTTGGAGACCAGTTACCAAATTTTGGATCCTTTGATCTCATTGGAAGAATAGTTTTCCATACCAAATCTCCAACCCCAACAGTTTTGGCCTTTGTCTTTTTATCGTATGCTCAAACCACCGCCTCTTTTTGAGGTTTCAATTTATCCAAAGCACCCAACCTAACCTTGTCGAGGTCGTCTAATTCTTGTGCCATGGCTTGATCATACTCATCCTTACTCCATTCGGCATGACGGGCCACCCTTAAAGACTTGGTCGAAATTTCAAGTGGAAGGATGACATTGTGGCCATAAGTAAGGGCGAACAGTGTTGTCCCTGTACTAGACCTTTTCGAGTTTCTATTTGCCCATAAAGTATTGGAAAAGAGAATGCCATTTTTCGGGATTATTATCAATCATCTTTTCCAAGATCCCTTTTATCACCTTATTGCTAGCATTCGCTTGACAATTCGATTGAGGATTGAATGGGTTGTATTGAACCATACTTACCCCTCAATTCCTCGCAGCAGCTTGGACAGCTTCGCCCATAAAAATCATTCCTTGGTCGGACATAATGGACAAGTAGAATTGGTGGATAATAGTCTTCTCTATAAATTCTATCACCTCGACCTGGGTGACCTTCTTGAGTGGGGCGGCCTCCACCCATTTTGTGAAAAAATCGGTGGCCACCAAGATGTACTTGTGGCCCTTTGATGACTTTGGATGGATTTGGCCAATCACATCTATTGCCCAACCTTTGAAAGGCCAAAAAAAGTTTCTGCACCGGGGAATACTTCATTTCAGTGGCTGTTAGAATTCGACTGAGGTAGTATGCTACTTGCCCTTTCCTCTTATCGTTGTCTTGAGCTAACAAACTTCCAATGGAGTTCTCCGAGGCCAAAATATAAAATTTCAAGGGTCGGCCCCGCCTTGGTGGAATGAGCACCGGAGGCTTGGCCAGACACTTTTTAATGATGTTGAACGCCCTTTGGTGTGTCTCCTCCCAGCAAAATTTCTCTTCATCCTTGGGTTTTAGCAAAGATGAAAAAGGCCCAGCTTTCCATGGGAGTTAGCTATGCATCTTCGGAGGAAATTAATTTGGCCCTACAAAATTTGCAATCCTTTCTTGTTTTTCGAAGGGGTGCATCAATGATAATCTTAGCCTTACTTTTGTCAATTTCAATTCCCCTTTGGTGCACCAAGAATCCTATGAAATTCCCGGCAGAAACCCCGAAGTCAGGACTTACAACTTTGGCCTAATAAATTTGGCTTTCACTAGCCTTATAATTTCTTTCTTGACCTATAATTCTACTTCCGCCGACATTCGGTAGGGCGGTTGCTTGAAGGGCTTGAAATCTTCCATTGTTGGTAGACAATGCTCGACCAAGTCACGACTAAATCTAGACATCTCAGTGTAATCTCAAGCGAAGCAATCCTTGAACTCTCTTAAAAGCTTTTCCATCTTGGCCCGAAGTTCTGGCTTCATCAGGCCACTAATATAGATTTGTCGATGGCGCCAATTCTACTTGATTTCGAGTGCATCATCTTCCAGACCTTCATGGATAAATTCCACCCAGTTAGTGGTGGACTGTTTGGCCGCCCTTTCAGCCCAAAAACCATATAGCCGTCTCAAAGTGTCTTCTATCATTGCCCTTTCTTATTCCTCTATGGTTGCATCACTCATCAAGAAAGAAGAAATCAGCTGCTATGGGGCGCTCCCCATCTGCTTGGGCATCGTATGCCCCCAAGTCTATTAACTTTTGGAACGAGAGACTCTCGTAGGTCAGCCTTTTGTATCTGACCCTGTAAAATGAAGAAGCCCGATATCATCCTCATAAAATTTTGCCTCCACCACTTTGGCAGAAGCCCTGAAGGGCTGTGCATTAGCCTACACAATCTCTACATTTCCATCCTCGTGCAAAAATTGCAAAAATTGATGAAGTGAAGAGGGCACACACATCCTTCCGTGGATCCAGTCTCTGCCCAACAAAGCATTGAAATGGGTCGTTGTCTCCACTACAAAGAAAGCCGTTATCCTAACCTTCTGCCCCACTCTAACTTGGAGTGGGATGAACCTTTTTGATGTTGTGGTATGTCCCATGAATCTACCGACCGTTGTCTAGATCAGGATTAGTTCGTCCAGCCCCTTCTTCAATTTCCTCATGATTGAGGCCGAGAAGACGTTGACCGTAGCCCCCGTATCTACAAGAACCTTTCTCATCAAAAATCCACCAAAACGAGCACCGACATATAAGGTCTTAAGGTGGGAGGACATTTTCTTGGTGGAAATTTCATAGCACACTTTTCTGGCAATTTCTCCTTCGCCTTAGGCACCACAATGTAAAGTTGGACATTTTCTTCCTTTTGGAACTTCTTGGGTTATCTTGATTTCTTTAGCCTCATGCATTTGGACCATGGATTCAACTTCGTCAAAAACATCTCCATCTATGTAATTAGGTCGGTCTGGCCGAGCTTTGAAAAATAGTGGAAATGTGATTACCATGGCATTAACTTCGTTAAAGTCCCCAAACTTTGCTTTGGTCTTGCCCAACTTCAACTTGCTCTCAAACTTGGCCATCTCTTCCTTGCGTTCCTTTTTTAGATGCTTTATACCCTCCTCTGAAAATTCCTCTAAGTACTACTCATCAACCCCATATTCTTCATCTTCGGTCATCAAACCTTCGGCCGATGCAAAATTGGGCTGAGGGTTTTCCAATACTTCTTTATCCTCTCATTCAGCCGTATATTTGGCCTCTTGTACTCCTTCGGCCATACATCCGGTCTCTTGTTCTATCCCGTTAGCCTCGGCCTCGACCATGACTTGGTCTTCCTCCGCCTTCGGCCCACTTTCTTTCATATGGGGCTCACCTCTAGTTTCTTCGACCATGTTCTGGTTGTTTTCCCCTTTCTTCTTAACCTTAGTGCGCTAAGCCCCCCTTGGTCACTATCGGAGTCTTGGCAACCAAAGATTTGGTTTTCGGTCGAGCAACCCTTATTCTCTCACTTTTCAAAGGTTCCTCGCCCAGCATTTTGGTTGGCCTACTAACTTCAACCTTAGAATTGTTTGCCTTAAAAGCCTAGGTTAAATGTGTTTCCAACTCCAAAATCAATTCTTCTGGGGCCGTCACCACAACTCGGCCATTCATCCATTCTCAGTGCAACTTTATCTCCTAGGCCATCGTTGTCTCCAAAGATGCCATGGCATTGGCCTTGGCCAATTCCAACTCCAATCAAAGCTTTTCCTGAAGCTCAACTAATCGGTCAAGTTGGGTTTACCTCTTGTTCGCCCATTCGAACTTCGCATTGTAGGTGGTGGCATATTGCCTCTAAGCTCTTCTTGTTTGAGTTTTGCTCAGAGGTATTGGATGAAGTTTTGGGCCCTTACTTATATACCATTAGCCTGCCTTAATGTTTGGCATTTTGAAAGTTGAAACACCATTACCATCCGCCGGGCGAGGTCTTGATACATAAGCCACATCTCGATTTTTGCCTTTGCCCATCGGAATCTACATGCTTCTATCTCGGCTGGGATTCAGTGGATCAATCTCTTCATACCTCAATGGCACATGTTGATTTCTCCTCTTAGGTTGATATTTGGCCTCTCTTGCCTGTCTTGGTACTCATGTAATGGCCATTTGTTCAGCCTCACTTCCATCCCCCCATCGAGCTGTGTGGGCCGTAATTCTAGGTCAGACTTGTTATCATATTTCTTCTGAAACTCCTCGGTCCACCCACTTGGACTTGATCCTTCATTGGCTCCCTACTTGGCTCATTGGTTGTTTCCTTGGTTGTCTCCTTGGATTTTGGCGAAGCCACCTCGAGAGCTACCTCACATTGGCATCGATTATATAGCACAATTGCCATTAGAGGTTCTTCTTTGGTTGAAGCCTTTGTCTCAGGAACCTTGGCTACTTCTGGGTACATCTTGGCCTTCCCTTTTGCCTTAGGCTCCGCTGGATTCTCCCTTACCATTCTTTCCGCCACAAACTTCACTAAGGCACCCAAGTCCAACCTTAGACTCAGTTGGTCTGGCCTTGGGAAATTGGCATTCACCATATTGACTTGGGCATTTGGGAAAGGGTTCTAGTCGATGCCCGTGGTGCTTTCTCTAGAAACTTCAAGATCTTCCGATCAAAGAGGTTTTTTGGGAGGTTTCACTAAACTTGAAAATTTGGGCCGTCATCGGCCTTTGATCCTTGAAGGCTTTAGACAAAGCCTTGCACACATATGGCCCATTGGCCACAATCTCAGCCAAGTTTACCTTGGCCGACTTTTCTTCCTATTCTAGGAAAATCTCCTCATCTCTTTCTTCTGACTCTATATCTTCCACATCAACCGTGTGGACCGTCGTAGATCTAGGCGCGAAGGGTTTCATCAAATCTCTACAGAAAGTTGGTCGAGATGTCGGCCGACTCTTTTGTTGCTCCTTCTTTAGAAGGGCTTCACATCAATCCACCTGAAGCAATAGATCATAAATATCACGGAACTCAATTCCCTTGAACTTCTTCCGGAGATCGTGTGACAATCCTCCTTGGGCCAACTTTGCAAACTCATGCTCTAGCATGTTGACTGTGCATCTCACCCTTGCCTTTCTAAATTTCCCCAAGTACTCGGGGACTGATTCATAAGGCCCTTGGCTTATCTTTGCCAAGTTGCTTATCAACACATCTGGCTTCAGCCTATAAAATTTCTTGTGGAAGATTTGTTTCATAGTTTGCCAATTCAAGACTGAGTTATGTGGAAGCTTGACATACTATGAGAAAGTAGCTCTCATGAGGGTACTTGGAAACAACCTTAGTTTTAGGGCCTCACGATGCCCAATTTTTGCACACTGGGTCATGAATCGGTCAATGTGCTCTATGGTCGATTGAAGTCCGTCTCCCGAAAATAGTGCAAATTCTGAAACTTTGAACCCTCTTGGAAATTCCCCTTGATTGAAATTCTTCGGATATGGCCTCCAGTAGACTGGTCTACCAATTCTCCTAGCATGAGGCACTATGTCTTGGATCATTTGTTCGACCATACCTCAATCAATTGCTTGATTTCCAAGTGGCGAGTTATTCACATTTGCATTTCCTCCGGGATTACTCCGCCAGCCAATTCCTATGAATTGGTTGATATGAGGCCGGTCGAAATTGACCCATGCCCCCTGATGAGCCTGAGGGAGGAATTGATTATAGGGCAGGAATATTTCGATTTGGTTGCTACCGCATATGGGTTGCTTACCACCAGCGAAACATTAATCTTTGGGCAGGGTTAGCCCCAGCTGGTGGATTAGGTTGGGGCGGATTCACCCCAAAAATCTTTGGTTGGGCCTCCAGCTGAGGCCCCACCGCTGGCACTCCATTTGGCTTACTTGATTCCCATTTTGGCAATTTTTTAATTTTGGCCTAGCAAACAATCAAACTGCTCATTGATCGAGTGGCTATGGTCTGAAGAATGGTTTGAGCCATCTCTCGCATTCACTAATAGTTGAGGTTGTTCAAAGTGGCAAGCTTTGGCCGTAAGAATGGTCCTCCAGTGACTTCTGTAACATCTTCAACCAACACGTGGTCTAGACCGATGGTCGGGTTTCAGCCGAAATCATTTTGGTCGATGACCGTGGTTTAGCCGAGGCCATTTCGGCCTTGTTGAGCGGTCTGAATATTAATCGCTGAGTATATATGGAGAGTGACCAACCATCTTATTATGATCGAAGTCATGTGAATTCCTCCAATGGATTACTTGGGTGGTAGACATGCCCCCAAGTCATCCTTTGCCCATAAATCACAAACTTCCACTTCGCAGCATTGACCTACTCACTTTGAGCACGGAGAAAGTTAGGGCAGAGCTCCTCAATGTCTTTATCCCCAATGGCGTAGAATGGAGCAAACCCATTTCTACAGTCCAAGTAGCCCAGCTTGTACGCATCTGTTATAGTTTCAAGCTTAGATTTTGCAGCAGACTTGTAATAGGAGCCAAATCAAGCCAAGGGCTTGTCATAACTTAGGGGGATGTCAGCATTCTTGCCCTCAAGATAGAAGTAGGTATCTTTTTTTATTAACGAAGTCAGTAGCAAAAGAGGGGGGCAACAACAGACAAGTTCCAGATAGTTTCAGCTGCAAAAACTTCTCCTTTTTGAAGCAGATGAAATGTTGCTTCCCTTTGTTTTTCCAAGGAAAGACTTGAGGAGGTATCAAGATCACTAGCCTGATGGATATGATCAACCAGCTTGAAGCAAGCAGACAGGCTTGATAGGAATTTCGTCTTCAGCAGATCATACATGCTTGCATCCCTCGTACGGCTAGACTTGTCCACCTTGGGATCAGCCGCTGAGGTTGCAGAAAAACCATTCACTCGAGCAGATGACTCTCTTGTCTTCTTAGCCGTCAACATCCTCACCTCCAGAGGAGTCCACGACAATGAAACAACTCCACGCTTGACTGCTCTTGACACAATAGCTGAATCTTAATGGTTGGGCGGATTGAAGGAAACATGCATCTAATGCTTAGTAAATAAACTTTAGCCACAACCTATACAACAAAAACATTCTAAATGGCGGATTCATTTTGTTTATACTAGTTGAGCTAACCCTTTTTCATTTTAAACCAAGTATCTTAGCCTAGTCTCTTTGAACACAAATAGAAAAAGGAAAAAGGGAATAGATCTTTACCCTTGATGACCTTTTCTTGATTTCTCAAGAATGAACACACCTTTGTTGGAAAAGCCTTTTGTTTCTCTTGATTTTGACTCCTTCACCTTAAGGCTCCAAGAATGGAGTGCTCTACCTCACCACACCAAATGCTCCTAGAGATGAAAAGAATGCAATCAAGAAGAATGGATGCTAGTCTACTTCTCGATTTGACCAATTTTTGATTTATGGAAGATGAGATACAAAGATGATCACTCATCAACCAAAGTAGGAAACCAAAAACCCTAGCTAGGTTTTCTCCAACACTTAGCTTATATAGTACAATACAAAAGGAAATTGGGTGGGTAATTGGGGCTCCATTTGGTCCATGGGTCATGTCATCTTATGCCACCTATCCCTTGAGCCCAATAGCCTTTTGGGCTATTTTGTCCATTTTCTTTTAAATCATATTTAAAAGCCCATCCAATATTTCTATATGTCAATATTAATTCCATAATTAATCTTTTAATTATAATTTAACTATTAAATTATAATTATAGTCTTATTTAATTGACTCGGTCGAACTATTTGATTTTGGTCAATTGCTCCGGTCAACATGTTGACTTTTGGCCGTTGACTTTGACATTTGATTATCAACCATTGACTTGTGTCTCCTCATTTCATTTCTCCTCATTTGTACCTCTAATCACATTCTTTGGGTGTGCAGATCCATAGGTTCCCTTTAGCAAGGTAGTGAGTTGACTCAACTCCTCAGAGATGATATACGAATTAAATTCCACAATTTAATTCTTCCTATTAATAAAGGTTAATTGAAACCTTTTAGGATATCCACAAACCATGGTTGTCGCCTAGTAGCAAGTCACGTTTATCATAGCTAAATGAGACGTTGTGAAAGAACCTATTCAAATTGGAATGACCGTGCAATTGAATCCTTCTCTTATGTCAATACTCTTTATTCACATTATTAGATCACGGAATCCGATTGTCAATATCCTAATGTGAATCATTCCTTTTATATGATTATCCTTGTAAGATTTGAAGACTTCTTCTTTCAAGTCTTATCTACTACTCTGCGTAGAGATTTGACTAATCATATCTTGAAGTATTCTCTCTCCTTTACTGAGAGTAGATATTCCTTGTTGTACATTCATTTGCTTCCATGACTCTATTAAGAATCTTGTTGAGCACCTTTAAGCTATGCCTAATTCAACATGACCGTATAGTGCCCTCAAAGATTAACAACATAGCCACAAAACATCTATGATGCCTCAGGTCTAAGGATTAGTTTGCACCATTGCAATTTATGAGTTCCAGCTTGACATGTGAATAAAGACTTCCATGCTGTAACTTATGTGTTGGATCGGTGTACTTATTCTTCTACAAGCACCTACACACATATCGATGTGTCTCCACACTTAATGACTTGAGACCTTTCCAATCCCTACATATAGAGACGATACTATGTGTACTGGTCTTTGTGGAATATTGACGCCCAATCAGGATTTAGAGATGATGAGAACTTCTCCATNGTATGCAATCTCATTACATAGTTCTCATATCCACTTGTGTATTCCTTGGACTATGGTTGTTCTACATATTGCAGGATAATATAGGGCAGCTCCTACTTGTGTCTTCTCAGCAGAAGGGGGCCTTGGTTTCTTCCTCAACAGCGACACATCCTTCGCCCACGAAGTCACAGCTCCATTTCTTAAAGACTTGACATCAATCTTCCTTTTTTCGGGGGGGTTTGGCAGAACGCTTCTCCTACTCAGCCGGCAAATCATTAGAGTTTGGACTATTTTGCTTCCATCTCTCACCATTCCCCCTGATAATCACTCAATAGCCACCGCTGCTCCAACCATCTTCGGCTGCCAGTCCTGACGACAACCAGCTTGGTCCCACCCATCTAGTCCTCAAGGCAAAAAAGAAAAGACGAAGAAAAAATACACGTGCTCAACTTACCTTGGGATGCACGGCAACTCCTCTCTTTCAAGGGAATATTGTGGGAATGGTGTTGTGTAGAGAGCTTGATGTTTTCTCTTTTCCAATTTCACCAACTTGAAAAATCCTAGGATGATAGGATTCCATAGCTACACACTTATAGGATCAAAAATGTCACAAGTGTGACAAAAATGCCCCCAAGCCCTAGTGTAGCCACACCCCCCCTTTTGTGTGTTATCTTTCGCTATCTTGGTCACATTAATCCTATAATGTGTCACATATGTGCCTAAGTCCATATGGTCAAATCCCTTTTGAATTTCCAAGTCATATGGGACCTTTAATTAAAGTTTCATAACTTTAATTGAAGAATTAAATTAATCTAATCAATTTAATTACTCTAGTGACTTGACTAATTCAATCACTCACTTGTCCAACGAGTGTTGGTCCCGGTCATCCTCAGTTGACCATGTCAAGTGTCGGATCAACCGTTTGACCTTTGACCTTTGACTTCAACCTTTGACTTTCACATTGACTTTGACCAAGTCACAAAATCATTCACTCTCTTCATAATTTTCCAATCGATTCCTTTTCGGTGTGTGGTCTTATAGGTTCTAATTAGCGAGGCAGTGGGTATGAATGATTCACTCTGAATCAAGTGCAAAGTTCAATGTTAGTCAGATTAGTCAACATTTATATGTTTCGATGCAACAACAAGATGTTATTTGTAACAAGTAGTTTTGTTGGTTGGTTAATTGGTCACATTTTATTCATGAAATGGGTTGGATTGGTATTAGGCTGGATACAGCAAAATAATTCTATTAGATAGTCCTTATAGGGCTTTCACAAGCCATGAGTGACACCTAGCAGTATGTCATGGCTACCCAAGCTAAAAAGAATTCATTTAGAGAACCTAGTCAATTTGTGATTACAATGTAATTCGATCCCTCTCTAATTCAATACTCTATGTCACATTGTCGAGATATGATAAACTTGTGTCAAAATTCCTAATATGACATCTCTTGATTATATGATTCAATTTGATGAAATTGCAAATGTTCTTGTTTCAATTTCCATCCAATACTTTGGCCAAAGATTCAAAATCATATCTTTAGAGTATTCTTTCTTCTTACTAAGAGCAGAGATTCCTTGTTGTATATTCACCTGTCTCTGCATCCACGCTGAGAATCTTGAGGAACACCTTTAAGTCACATCATTTTGATATGACTGTATAGTGCTCTCAAAGAGAAACAACATGTACACAAGACAACTGTGATGTCTCAGGTCTAAGGATTAATTTGCATTATCACAACTTAGAATTCTTTGTTTGACACTTGTGAGTAAGACTTCCATACAAGAATTTTAGAGTCGATCGCATTCAGTGGACTCCATCTTCTATAGAGCACCTACACATCTGTCTCAGTGTCTCTACACAAACGACTTGAGACTAGTCAACCTCCCAATTGAGCAGACAAAATGTGTACCAGTCTTTGCGGGTCACCATTGTCCAATTGGTAATCCTATGACCATGAACATTTTAGTATATGATATTTATATGTATGGAAAGGTCTTGTGCATCTTACTTCTTTAGACCACATTGCATTTATGTCTTAATCCATGGACTTGTTACTTTGTGTACA
The DNA here is from genome assembly GCF_902201215.1 of Prunus dulcis. Taxonomy (NCBI): domain Eukaryota; kingdom Viridiplantae; phylum Streptophyta; class Magnoliopsida; order Rosales; family Rosaceae; genus Prunus; species Prunus dulcis. The sequence continues at coordinate 30,228 of NW_023010007.1, read as the reverse complement.
TTATGTAACTAAAGCAACATTCTTGCCCCTTTACTATTATATATTATTTCCTTTAGACTTATCCATTTTATGTTGGCTTCTAAGGCATATATCTAACACTCTTCGACAAGTAGTACAAATTCTCCAAGATCTCTCTCAAGCTAGAAAGTAGAGAAGTTAAGTTTGCGAAGTGAAGAAGGGTGAAGAAAAGCCCTGCATTTATACAGTTTGGGCATCCTAGGTCAATAAGGAATCCCAAGTCTATTCCTACTATTTCAGAAAATTAGCAAGCCAAAAACCTCTCCACTTAGAAGCCCAACTCACAGAGGGAAGCCCAATTACAGCGTTACAGCCCAACAATCAATCCACATCTCCTACATGCCACCACGCGCCATTCAGAAGCTGGGGGGCATTTATGGAAGCAAAATATCTACGCATCCTAGGTCAAATAATTAAGCCAATCAATTTGGAAATTATTTGGCCTAAATAGGAGTTATTTGATTTAATTGGGAATTATTCGATTCTTAACCTAATTAGGGATTTGATTTAAATCAAATCCCTAATTACGTCAATCTCTCCAAATTGGGGAAGAATAATTCCTTTCCATCTGTTGAATTATTCTTCCGAAACCCTAGCCTCCGAATCTCCTATAAATACATGGCTACACCAAGGCTTGAGGTATGTCTAAACTTCGGTTTGAAACTCTACATAAATTCCATCTCACAAACCCTAGCCACCATAATTCTTTCTCTCTCACACATAAGGCTCTGGCCATCACACACGGCTCCGGCCACCCGGTTCTCACCCTAGAGAAATCTCCACCCTTTTGTTAGCTATTGTTTTCCTACAAACAACATAACTAACTTAGGCATCGGAGGGCCTTTGGCCAACACCCTCTGGGTGTGGTCCTTTACTCCATATTATTTTGCAGGGAGAAAGAGAAGCGAAAGGCGGTGTTCACCCGTTTTGATTTTAATCCTGTGATGGCAGGGTAAAGTTCCCCATTGGCTTGACAACCTTTGGTGGTCAATAAGTCAACTTTCTTTCTTGCGTGAGGGTGCCACTGCTAGTAGTTTAAAACCCTAGCAAACTTCTAAAAAATAGATAACTTGCATCCTAAGTTACTGATTTTTAAACAAGCAATTGTGAATTTGGGTGAGGAATATCTCCCAAGTAAGTTCTTTTCTTGCCTCAGACTCGTGAGGACTTCACAATTTTTCATAGTACCTAATTGGTAGTTCTGGCCAGAATAGACAAAAAGAAGACAAACTGTTTAGGTAGAACTACCTATTACAGGACTCAAAAACGAAATGGCAACTCCGAAAAAGACAATAGAACGTTGGACTTCGATTTCTGCCTGGGTAGCTGCCTCTAAACTGGGCTGGATTGGATGGGTCCATACTGGATTGAATCATCAACACCTTTAACTGATGAGTTTCTGCTGGAAATCAATACCATTGTTTGAGTTTGGCAGAGCTTCAATTTATTTTGAGCCATGGAAGGCTTGTTGAATGAGCAGAATTGAGGCCTCTTTAGGCTGGAGAGGACAGAAGTGGCTAGATTGATGATCACTGAGCTGGAGCTGTACTCTGGTGCCTGTTCTGCTTGACCAAGGCTTTCTATAAATTTGTTGAGGTTTTCATATTTGTAAAAACCCGAACTCTGCATGACTTGGCTTTGTGCTGAACCAAATTTGTAACGGGAGAAAACTCGCTTTGTAAAATCTTTTCTCTGAACTGAACTAAAACTAGAGATTTGAATTCTAGCTGATTTGTTTCTTGTGGATCAAAGAGCTTTTTGGTTGCTTTAGGGTTTGAAAGCTTTTGAGTTCAGTTTGATCTTTTTGAGTTTGTCAATTGTGACTCTGAGAGGTTTTGTCTTGATTGATTTTTTTTGTTATCCTTGATATGTTCACCTCCTCTTCATATTTATAAGAAATGCTGGAGTGGGATTTTCAATCTTTTAATAATGGGCGGCAGATCTTACAAAATATCTTTCTTTTTAAATGCCATGAAAAGGGAAGTTTATTATTTTGGCAGAGAAGAACCATCAACAGTCAGTCTTCATGGTGGTCTTTTGCTTGCTTTTTCCTGAAAGAAAACTAACTCTCTTTGTTCCCTGTTTGTTCTTTGTAAAAAAGAACACAGTCTGTGATGATAGTCAGTTTGCTTTTTCTGGTGAGTCACCTCCTTGCTCCCTGCTTATCTCTTGAAAACTTAGTCTGCTTATCTCTTGGAAAGGCCACCTACTTTGGTGTAGAGTTTCTCTGTATATAAAAATGTGATTTGATCTTCTTTCTTTGGCTGCAAAAATGGAGAAGTCCTCTTGTAAGCAGTTCTGGTCGACTCCAAAGAAAGTAAAAGGACCAAGGTCATCATGATAATACCTGGCCTCAAAACATAATGCAGATGGAAGAAATGGTTGTGGGTCGTCCTCCATTATTTCCATGAATCCCTCTTCATGCCAGAGGGCCAACAGTTGATGTAGGGTGGAAGGAACACATAGACTCTGGTGGATCCAATCTCTCCTAAGCAGTGCATTGTAAGTGGTAGAAGTAATGTCTACCACAAAAAAGGCACTCTTCAGCTTCTTAGTCCCTACGATGACATCTACGTCTAGTATTCCATGAGTCTTGGTGATGCCTCCTGCGAAATTGGTGACTGTTAAGCGTGTTGGGATTAAATCTTTCTTTGTTCTGCCTATTTTGACCAACAACCTATGAGGCAGAAGGTTGATGGCTACACCTCCATCTACCATTACTTTAGGGATAGGAACACCCCCAAAGTTTGCAATCATGAACAAAGGCCTGAGGTGATTGGCCATTTCCTTGGTAGGATTGGGAAAACACAGCTGTTCTACAGCTAGTTCCACCTGTCTTGGCAGGAGGCTTTTGCTGTTCTGGTCCTTCTCCTACTTCTGCCAACCTGCACTAGAAAGCTTCTTGGAAAACACGTCTCCTTCCATGGTGCTTTCTTTCCCTTCTACTGCTCTAAACTCTTCTGGTAGGATAAACACCATATTGATGCTTAAATCACCTTCTAACAGGCTTTCTAGTTCTGCACCTAAAGCCGGAGTTTCCTCATCTAGTTCTCTGTTGTATTCCATTTGCTCTTCTCCATATTCCTCTGTCCAATCTTGCTGCTCAGCTGTTTCGAGGAATCCAGTCTGATCGTATGCAGATGGTTCATAATCCAATTGTTCCCCTTCATATTCTCCAGTCCAATCTTCTTGATCTTCTGCCGGAACAGATCCATATTGATTTTGTTATTGTGAAGGTTCCAACTATGAGAACGAAGGCTGGTGGATAGGGGTTTTATTTGGGACTTCTGTTTCTATCGGCCCCTCTGGTTGGTATATTGCATGTTCAGCTTGAAAAGCTGCTTCTAGCTTTTTCTCATTCCTGGCAGAACTGACATTTAGAAGCACCTGTGTGTTATCCCTGTTCTTGAGGAAGGTACAGTATTGCCTCTGGATTCTCCAGTTCTGTGTGCTGGTTAGCTCCAAAGTTGGCCTGCCACTCTTTCCCACAGAATACCATCTGCCTTCTATGATAGTTTCCAAAGGCTTATCATCTTCGAGCATTTTAATTGGCATTTCCTTCTTTGTCTGCTCAGTCACCTTTCTGATGTGTTGGTAGGCCTTTGATAGGTTTTCTGTTTGGTTATGTCTCTGGATGGGGCCCGGACAGAGCTCTGGTGGTATGACGTTCCAATTCTGTCAAAAACACTGGTTGTAGGTTGCCTTTGTTCTTCCAGAGTTATCTCGAACTCACTTTCGCATTTGCATCTGCTGCACAGAACTACCCTAGCTGAGATGGTTGCCTTTGAATTCTGGTTTGCCTCCTTTGTGATTCTTCTGCTTATCTTGGGGCTGACTTCTGCTACCCACTTGCCTTTCTCCTGTTTTGGCCAATTTAAGTTGCCCATTTTAACTTGAGGTTCGGGAAAAGGGTCTGTGGTTACTGTGGGAGGCTTCTTAGCTAGTTTCAACCTTCCTACCGCTGTTCCTTCTTGTATGACGTCTCTGAAAACAACACAACTATTGGTGGAGTGGTTACAAGAGTTGTGCCATCTGCAATACTATCTACCCTTGAGTTCCTCTGGCTTGGCCAATCTGTGAGATGTCTCTATTGCTTTTTGGAGAAGCGTTTCATCAAACAAAGCGTCAACCTTGGTTAAATCAAAAGAATAGACCTTGTTCTTTATTGGTTTGTTTGGAACAAATCCTGCTGTAAATGGTGGTGGCTTCTGATCTTTTGGTGGTTTTGCCATTTTCGCCACTGCAACTTCTCTTTCTTTCGAACTTTCAGTGCCTTCTTCTACCTCAACTTCAACCAAGTGTACTGAGGAAGATGATGTCTTGTAATATGTGCCTTTTGAGGAGTTTCTCTTCTGTTGTTCTTCCCTAAGCAGTTCCTTATATTTAGATGCCTTGTTTGCCAATTCTGCCAGGTCTCCAAATAGCATCCCATCAAATCTCTTCCTCAGAGAAATCTTGAGGGCGGTTTAAGCCATTTGGATGAAGTGCCTTTCTTCTATAGGGATCCGACATTTCATTTCGAGCTTTCTGAACCTGGTTATGAAGTCTTGGGTAAGCTTCTGAACCTGGTTATGAAGTCTTGGGTAAGCTCATCTTCATTCTGTCTGAGGGCAGTGATCAGTTCACAATTGTATATCATTTTGTACCCTTCTTGCTTATGATTTGGTTATGTTATTGAGTCAAACGTGTGCTTTTAATCCCTTTTCTGTTTATCATTCAGTTCATTGGGCCCTAGGTAACAATGGTGTCTTTGGATAAGAAAAGATGCAAAATGGTGCAAAAACGAGAAGACTGGGTTAGCAACTCATTTCGGCCTTAACATCTTCCTCCGAACTTGGATTTGCCCAAATAAATTGTGGTTAGAAAGATGAGAGTCTGAACTTCAAGATGGACTACTCAAATGCATCAGATAATGAAGTTGAGCCCAATTCGTGAGCCCATATGCACACCAAGCTCAGGATTG